>NC_041385.1:331206577-331305790 GCF_002162155.2 Triticum dicoccoides | reverse complement strand
CTGCTCCGCCTTCAAACGACACAAGTGTCATCCGTCCGTTCGTCTACCGCCCACATTAATGATACGGGGTTGCCAAGGCGGCTACTCCGGTGCCACACGTCCGTCCCTCCGCAGCCCACCATTGCTATATAAACTGCTGTGCCGGCCATAGCCGCAGTCATCCGCATCTGTTCCCTTTCTCCTGTCCACACCACTACTGCCCACCATGGCTTCCTCGCGCTCCAGCGCTCTTCAGGACAGGCGGACGACGGACCACAAGGAGATGGCAGCCATTGCTGCCGACTGGCTGGCCGGCACGCAGCTGGAGGACGACGACGTCCCAATGGAGAACATGGTAGTCGATGATCCGGTGCCAACCCCCTCCTCCGTGCCATCCTTGCCGATGCATTGCACCATGACCATCGGCGAGGCCCGTGCCCAATATATGGACACAGTGAGGCAGAAGCATGAGGAGCAGTTCCGGGAGGCGCATGCCGATGCCGCCTACAACCACAATCTCCTCCAGGAGCACCTGCAGGCGGAGGAGCAGATCACCGTGGAGCGGGCGGAGCAGGAGGCGTTGCTCGACTCGTAGGGCCGCCTCGAGAGCTGGCGGTACCGCATGCGGGTGGCGGAGGCTGCGGCCGCCTACAAAGAGGGCGATGAAGCGGGCGAGGCGCTGTTTGGCGAGACCGAGGACGAGACAGAGGACAATGCCGGCTCCGACGGGTCCCCGCTCTGCTGGCGTCGATGAGGCACTGCTCCGCCGAGGCCCCGCGGCACCAATAACGAGGCAGAGGACACCGCCGGCTCCGACGAGGCCCCGCCCCACCAACAACGAGGCAGAGGACATCGCCCGCTCAGACGAGGCGCCACTCTGCCGCCAACGAGGGGGAGGATTTCCCCCACTCCACCGAGGCGCCGCCCACCGGCAACGAGATAGAGGACATCGCCGGCTCTGCCGAGGCCTCGTCCCGCTGCCAACGAGGCTGCGCCACACAAAAAACAAGGAAGAGTAGAACACGGTAGGTCACCACCGCTCGGGTCCAAGTAAGGCCATCGCTGCTACCCTCCGGTTGAAGCCAAGCTAGGCGGGTTGACCATTGACGGCCGGTTAGCTTCTTGGCAGCGACGTGGAGTCGGAGAGCTATGTTGGAGAAGGATGCTACTTCTACTTAACTGCTAGTGCAGTGGCTGACTGACACGTGGGCCCAACAGGCATCTGGGCCACATGTCAGCTACGCAATTGTATCTGCAGTTAAGTCACTGAAGCTTCTGTTCGGCTCAGCCGGACACAGGTGGGTAGCTTCAGTTAATTAATTATACCTCCCGTGCACCTGTCGGTGTCAAAACCGGCGGATCTCAGGTAGGGGGTCCCGAACTGTGCGTCTAGGCAGATGGTAACAGGAGACAAGGGACACGATGTTTTTACCCAGGTTCGGGCCCTCTTGATGGAGGTAAAACCCTACGTCGTGCTTGATTAATATTGATGATGTTGGTTACAAGAGTAGATCTACCACGAGATCAAGGAGGCTAAACCCTAGAAGCTAGCCTATGGTATGATTGTTGTTCGTCCTATGGACTAAGGCCATCCGGTTTGTATAGACACCGGAGAGGGCTAGGGTTACACAGAGTCGGTTACAAAGGTAGGAGATCTATATATCCGTATCGCCAAGCTTGCCTTCCATGCCAAGGAAAGTCCCATCCGGACACGGGACGAAGTCTTCAATCTTGTATCTTCATAGTCTTGGAGTCCGGCCGATGATGATAGTTCGGCTATCCGGACACCCCCTAGTCCGGGACTCCCTCAGTAGCCCCTGAACCAGGCTTCAATAAGGACGAATCCGGCGCGTATGTTGTCTTTGGCGTTTGCAAGGCGGTTCTTCTTCATGCTCCATGTGTTTGCCAGATAGTGTCCGGTTGCTTCATAAATGATGCGCTCCTTGGCTTCCGCGTCCAATAATGGTCTTCTTCGATGCGTCGCACGAATGCGAAAAGCTAGGGTATTTTTATGTTTTACCCCCTAGCTGCGCAAATAAGCTTCCTATAAGAGAGGCGAGGATCCAGATCCAAATCACATCATCCTCCTTCCGCAAGCACTCATCGAGGCGCATCTGACACCAAACCCATTCCAACATGGACAGTCGACGCGGCTCCTCTTCTCGCGCTCCCAGCCCTAAGCCAGGAGATTGGAGGAGCTACTCAGTCCCGCACAATGAGTTAGTGACGCTCCAAGCAGAGGGATATCTTCCCCCGGCCTTCATGGTTCCGGTTCGAGCCGGACTGGCCACCTACAAAGGTGGGAAGCAGGCGGAGAGCGCCCCCAATCCCTCCAAAGGAGAGCGGGTGTGCTTCATCTCCTACTTAATAAGGGGACTCGGATTTCCTATACATCCGTTTCTCCGGGGGCTCCTGGAGTTACGGACTCCAGCTTCATCACCTTACACCTGCCTCCATTTTGCACATCGCGGGCTTCGTAGCTCTGTGTGAGCTATTCTTAGGCATTGAGCCCCATTTTGCACTGTGGAAGAGGCTGTTTTGCCTCGTACCCCGCTCTCACGAGGGGTTGATATATCAAGTGGGCGGAGCCGAAATATGGCGCATCCCCGGGACCGGATACCTGTCCGGAACCCCGAAGAAGACGTCCGAAGATTGGCCTTCAGAGTGGTTTTATATGGAGGACGCTCCGCTGCCGGATCTAGTCCGGATCGGCCTTCCGGAGTTCAGCAACGCTCCCCTGAAGAAACGCCTAAGTTGGCGCCCACGGAGCCCTCGACGAGAAGATGATAGTAGCGTCCATTACTTGATGGGCCGGACGGCTGCTAGCCCATTCCGGATTAACCATGATCGGAGTCATGGCCACATGCATTATGCGTGGGGTGCAGCTGCTCCAATATAGGGGCCACCCCATGTGGGACTTCAACGGAGACGACGACGCCACCCATCACGGCCGCAAGGGACCTGGCTCGGCCGACGATCTGGTGAAGATCCTATCCGGCTTGTACAAGGGCAAGAAGGAGGACTTCCTCCGCATGAATCCTCTGAACGGATTTTCCATGAACAACCCTCGGAGCTGGGTAAGCGGTCGCATGCATATCCGAACCGTGTCTTTAAAGGCAATTGTCTTATTGTATGATTTTGACACAGGAACTGTGTCGGGATGTGGAGGGCATAAAAGGCCCAGCCCCACAACCCGAAGACCCAGAAAGGTCCCTTGATCCGGCCTCCGAAGAGGATCCGGACTTAGCGGTGGAACTGATCGACGGGGTGTACCACCAGCTCAGCATAGATAATGCTTTAGTCGCCATTATGGCTGACTACCCCGGTCTGTGTACGGCTTCCCCGGTGAGTACGACCGAAGTCCTGGCGCCATTACTTCTTTAATGCTTAGTTCTGACCACCGTGCACCAATGGTGTTCGACAGGAAGCGCCTTTACGGCAGGAAGTCGAGCCCGCGGCGACCGGCCAACAAGGGTCAGTCCGGCCCAGCCGGCGGAAGAGGAGTGCGACGCGAACTGAAACGTCGCTGCAACGGTACGGAGCACCGTTATTTTTTAAGGGAAGGATTCCCAGGAGGTATATTCATGCTCATAACTTTTCCAAAAAGAGCACTCGCCGGACAGTGTCTGGAGAGGTTGCCAATCAAGCCTCCGCCAGCCATGATCCAACGCATGGCCCGGAAGGGGAGGCGAATACAAGGCATGAGTCGGACGCTCCTCCGACGGAGGATGCCGACAGGCTGTCCGCCACCCGGTCTGAGGTGGAGAGCGCCATGAATCACAGGCGTCGCCGGACAGTTCTTTGTGACGCGTGTTTCTCCCCGGAGGCATTAAATGCCTTTGATGCGGGAAACGCGCACCTCCGTGCCACTCAAGATGGGTTAACCAGAGCCACGGAGTAGTATGTGAAAGACATACGTGTAAGTAATTTTAATAGTTATATATGCCAGTAGCCCCCGAGACTTAAAATGGTTAAAATAACTGATTTAAGGATCAATTTTTATGCAGGATCTTACGGAGAAGAATACCCATCTGTCCCAGGAGCTCCAAGAGTGCAAGGCCCAACTTGAGGCCGCACTGGCCGCCACAGGGGGAGCCACAGAGACCCCCGCTGGTAAGACGTACTTTGAAAAGATAATTAATTAACAAAGTGCGGCGTGAATCTGACAATAATATTGCAGAGGGCGCCGGACTAGATCCGGACAAGCAACAGCTACTGCGTCAGCTAAAGGCTGGCGAGAGGGTGCTTATGAAGGTGCAGCAGGAGAGAAACAAGCTCCAAGATGCCCACACCCAGCTAGGAGAAGAGCTGAAAGGTGTTCGGGCCTAGCTGTCTGGCTCCTTGAAGGAGAATCAGTGACTTCGTCGCGGCATTTATAGTAAGTGCTTGAGAAAATTCCTTCGAAAAGAAGAATTCAGCGAGGAAGTCGTTTGACAGAAATATGTCTTTAGGTGTGCTCACAGGTCGCCCTGCGGAGGAAATGCCTGGGTCAACAGGTGACCAACTTCCCGAGCTGGCGCAATTGTTCGAACGTGTTCGGCAGGCGATGAGTGGCGTCGTTCAGGCTTTATGGCCATCCGTCTCCCTACCCGAGGGCCTTGGTGAGCATCCTGAGAAGCTCCAGGGAGCATGGTGACGCCTCCGTTTGTGGAAGATATTGGCCTGCCGTCAGGGCGCCAGGGAGGCCTGGGCCATGGTGAAGACGCGCTACCCGAAGGCTGACCCAAACCACATGGCCGAGGTCGGACCTGCGGGGCCTGATGGGAATGAGATCCCTGTGAGCTTGATGTATGGAAAAAGTAGAACTGGCCGCGAAATATTCCCAACAGGACTGTAAATTAGACAGCCTATTAGATGGGATTGAGGAGGAGTACAATCAGTCGGTTTGACGATGTAATTTGAAATGACATGTAAGATGCCTTCTAGTCGGATTGTAGATCGTTTGTCTTTGCGGATCGTTTCGCTTCAACCTCGGGACCCAACAGTCCGGAGTGTGTCCGAATACCCCTATGGTTATAAAAGAACTGGGGCATGCATGGAGATAAGGCGTCGGGGTCATAATTGCTTTATCAGACAAGTGCCCAACTAGTTATGTTATATTACATGGTTAGTAAAAAACATCTTCCAGGGAGTATAGTTCCGTTAAGGGTTCCTTTCCCTGGGAGGCATGCCCTAAGGTGCAATGCCGGACTGCGAAAATAGCAGAAAAAGCATTTGGGGGCTTATAAATAAGTAAGTAATAAATCATCTTTCAAGTCACCGACCGAATATTCTCTTAAGAACACTAGCTTTCGGCTTCACCCAGTCTGAGGTACACATCCGGCTGACCCGGCAGTAACAATCACAGAGGTGCTCCCTTTACCTCCTAGCCGAACAATCAGGAACGTAGGGGTAAGCACAGGAGCCAGGCAACCCAGCTTGGCCAAAACTTAAGTCATATCGATGCATATAATGGTGAATAAAAGGTACATGCGGAAGTATGACGCATGTATTGGGAGTGAAGCCCATATTAATAAGCTTCTGTTAAAGAAGCCCCCAAGTATAATGAGTGCTAGGAGCACATCAAGTTTGTGCGAACAAAGCGCAAATCAGCCTATAAAAGGTATTGAAAAAAAAAGTGCGAAGAAGGAGGGGGACAAGAGACAGTAAAAAATATAAAAAGGTGGACGGGGGAGTGAGATGAACTCTGAGTCCGGTGTTTAGGCGTAGAATCTTCGGAGACGGGCTGCGTTCCATGGGTTCGGCTCGAGTCGGTTGTCAGATGCTTTAGGTCGACGGTATGCTCCGCCGGTCAGGACTTGGTCGATGATGAAGGGACCTTCCCACTTGGGCTTAAGTTTGTACTTTTTCTTGTCCGGCAGGCGTAGAACGAGTTTGCCGACATTGTAAGTTTTGGCCCGTACTTCTCTGCTTTGGTATCTTCGAGCCTGCTGCTGATAGAATGCGGAACGAGCCTTTGCCACGTCCCGCTCCTCCTCTAAGACGTCCAAACTGTCCTGCCGATCCAACTCGGCTTCTCTTTCTTCGTACATGCACACACGAGGTGAGTCATGAATTATATCGCAAGGCAGAACTGCCTCTGCGCCATACACCATGAAAAATGGTGTGAATCCAGTAGTTCGGTTTGGCGTGGTCCGCAGCCCCCAGAGTACGGAGTCGAGATCCTCTACCCAGTGCGTGTTAGATACCTTGAGGGACCGCACTAGTCTGGGTTTGATGCTGCTCATGATTAGACCATTTGCTCGCTCGACTTGACCGTTAGTTTGGGGGTGATAGACTGAAGCGTAATCGAGCTTGATGCCCATGTTTTTGCACCAGAGTTTAACCTCGTCGGCAGTGAAGTTCGTGCCGTTATCAGTGATGATGCTGTGGGGGACGCCAAAACGGTGTACTGCCCCGGATAGGAAGTCTGTCACCGGTCCGGATTCTGCCATTTTAGCCGGCTTGGCCTCAATCCATTCGGTGAATTTGTCCACCATGACCAATAAGTATTTGTGCTTGTGGGTTCCCCCTTTAAGGGGTCCAACCATGTCAAGCACCCAGACCGCGAACGGCCAGGTAATGGGTATAGTTTTGAGGGCGGTGGGTGGCATGTGGCTCTGATTAGCAAAGAGCTGGCAACCGACGCATCGTTGGACTAAGTCCTGAGCATCTGCGCGGGATGTCGGCCAATAAAATCCTGTACGGAAGGCCTTGCCTACGAGTGCCCGGGTCGCAGCGTGGTGCCCGCCGAGTCCGGCATGAATTTCAGCCAGGAGATTCCGTCCCTCCTCTTCGAAGATACACCTTTGTAGGCTTTAGATCGCCGAACTATGCAGCGGGCCTCATTTTGGTCTTCGGGAAGTTCCTGCCGAATTAAGTAGGCTAGGAATGGTTCTGTCCACGGGGCAATTACTGCCATTATTTCGTGAGCTGAAGGTGTTATTTCGTTGGCTGAGCCGCCGATTATGTCAGAATGGTCTGAGTTCGGTGATGCAGTTGGCTCCGGATTGTTATTTCTGGACTCCTCTTCCCATAACACGGATGGCTTGAAGAGCCATTCCAGGAAGATGTTTGGAGGGACGGTGTCTCGTTTCGCGCTGATGCGTGCTAACACGTCTGCTGCCTGGTTATTATCCCGGGCTACATGGTGGAATTCGAGTCCTTCGAACCGAGCTGACATTTTTAGGACGGAGTTGCGGTAAGCTGCCATTTTTGGATCTTTGGCATCAAAGTCTCCATTTACTTGGGATATTGCGACGTTTGAATCCCCGCGCACCTCTAGGCGTTGAATGCCCATGGAGATTGCCATCCGGAGGCCATGTAGAAGGGCCTCGTATTCGGCTGTGTTATTGGAGTCCATGTACATTATTTGAAGTACGTATTGGATTGTGTCTCCAGTTGGGGATGTCAGGACGACGCCAGCCCCCAAGCCAGCCAACATTTTGGATCCATCGAAATGCATGATCCAATTGGAGTATGCGCTGTACTCTTTAGGGAGTTCGGCTTCGGTCCGTTCGGCGACGAAGTCGGCCAGAACCTGCGACTTTATAGCTTGCCGTGGTTTATAGGTTATGTAAAATGGTAAGAGCTCAATAGCCCATTTTGCAATCCTGCCCATTGCGTCGCGATTGTTTATAATATCATTGAGAGGTACTTCGGAGGCCACCGTTATGGAACACTCTTGAAAGTAGTGTCGCAGCTTCCGGGATGCCATGAACACCGCATATGCTATCTTTTGATAATGTGGGTACCGGGACATGCATGGAGTTAGAACAGTGGATACATAGTACACTGGTTTTTGAAGAGGGAATCTGTGCCCTTCTGTCTCTCGCTCGACGACGAGTACCGCGCTGACAACTTGATGTGTTGCTGCGATATATAATAACATAGGTTCACCCAGGTTTGGCGCGGCCAGGACCGGATTTGTTGCCAATATGGCCTTTATTTCTTCGAGTCCGGCTGTGGCAGCATCCGTCCATTCAAAATGTTTGGTGCGCCGGAGGAGGCGGTAGAGGGGCAGAGCCTTTTCTCCCAAACGGGAGATGAAGCGACTTAAGGCCGCTACGCATCCGGTTAGTTTTTGTATTTGCTTGAGGTCTTTTGGAATATCCAATTGTGACAGAGCTCGGATTTTGGCCGGGTTTGCTTCAATTCCTCTACCGGATACGATGAAGCCCAAGAGCTTTCCGACTGGTACGCCGAAGACGCATTTTTCCGGATTGAGCTTAATGTCATATGCTCGGAGGTTGTGGAATGTCACCCTCAAGTCTTCTACTAGAGTTTCGACGTGTTTGGTCTTGACGACCACATCGTCTATGTATGCCTCTACTTTTTTGCCTATCTGGGTAGCCAGACATGTTTGAATCATGCGCTGATATGTTGCGCCGGTGTTTTTGAGTCCGAAGGGCATTGTGTTGAAGCAGAATGGCCCATATGGAGTAATGAATGCCGTTGTGGCCTAGTCTTTCTCTGCCATCTTGATTTGATGGTATGCGGAGTATGCGTCGAGGAAGCACAATGAATCGTGCCCTGCGGTAGCATCGATGATTTGGTCGATGCGAGGGAGGGGGAAAGGGTCCTTTGGACAGGCCTTGTTAAGGTCTTTAAAATCGACGCAAAGGCGCCAGGATTTGTCCTTTTTTGGTACCATTACTAGATTGGCTAGCCAATCCGGATGTTTTTATCTCGGATGAATCCGGCTTCTAAGAGTTTGGCTAGCTCTTCTCCCATTGCCTGTCTTTTGGGTTCGGAAAATCGCCGAAGAGCTTGTTTGACTGGCTTGAATCCTTTTAAGATGTTTAGGCTGTGCTCTGCCAGCCTGTGTGGGATTCCTGGCATGTCTGAAGGGTGCCAGGAAAAAATGTCCCAATTTTCCCGAAGGAATTCTCGTAGTGCGGCTTCGACATCAGGACTTAATTGTGCCCTAATGGAGGCCGTCTTTGTGGGGTCCGTTGGATGGACCTGAAATTTGACTATTTCGTCTGCTGGTTTAAAAGAGGTGGACTTGGACCTCTTATCGAGTATCACATCGTCCCTATCCACCGTGCAGCGCAGCGTGGTTAGTTCCTCTGCCGCTAGGGCTTCGGACAATGCCTCTAGGGCCAGTGCGGCTGTCTTATTTTCAGCGCGGAGTGCTATATCTGGATCACTGGTAAGGGTGATTATCCCATTGGGTCCGGGCATTTTGAGCCTCATGTACCCGTAGTGGGGTATAGCTTGGAAGATTGTGAATGCCTCTCGCCCTAACAAAGCGTGATATCCGCTGCCGAATGGGGCCACTTGGAACGTGACCTCCTCGGACCTGTAATTGTCCGGCGAGCCGAACACTACGTCTAGTGTGATTTTTCCTGTGCAGCGTACTTCTCGACTAGGGATTATCCCTCTGAAGGTTGTGCTGCTTCGATCGATGCGGCTCCAGTCAATATCCATTTTTGAAGGGTTTCCTCGTAGATGAGGTTTAATCCGCTGCCGCCATCCATGAGTACCTTGGTAAGGCGAAAGCCGTCCACTATCGGACTGAGGACCAATGCGGCTGGTGCTCTAGCTGTTCGGAATTTAGGTTCGTCGCTGGCGTTGAAGGTGATAGCCGTGTCACTCCATGGATTTGCTGTTTCTACTTGGTAGACTTCGGCGAGGCCGCGGATTGTTTGTTTTCGCATGTTATTTGATGCGAAAGTCTCGAAGACTGTTAATACCATACCGGTACTGCTGGGCTGTTTGCCCGGGGCTAAAAAGCCTTCGCCACTTTTGGCCACCTGCCGTAGTATCCAACATGCTCGAAGGCTGTGTGTTGGAGTGGCACCCTCCGTACTGTGGATTTTGCAGGGTCCATTGAGCCAACCCTCTAGTACGGTTTCATGCCCTTTAGGGGGTCTTTGCTTTTTGGTTTTTAGCCCAGGTGCTTGAGTATGGCACACCCTTTTACTTCGGACTAGGGTTGTGGTCATGATTCCCTTGTCCGTGCAATTGTCGCGGAAAGTTGAAATCGTGCTTTCTTCGCAGCAGTCCTTTATCCTGTTCATAACCAGGAGGAATCTGGCCCAGTAATGATGTACTGTTTCATCGGGCTCTTTCCGTATTTGAGATAGATCGCTTATGTTTGGGTGGGCGGGTGGAATCAAGTTCGGAACCCCGCCCGATCTGAGGCTCAAAGGCCAAGAAGTTTCCGGATTTGGAAGCTTGACTTGCTGGATGCTTTCCAACGAATCTAGTTCGATGCCTGACTCTAAGTTCAGTATTTGATTAGCGTCCGTCCCTTCGCGGGAATCCGGCTTCGAGGAATCGGGAATCCGGACATAGTTGGTTTTCAACGTAGAAGAAGGGTTGCCGCATTGTGGGTGGCCTGAGGAGAGTTAATCTCTCTCAGATCGGGTTTAAGCCCAATCTGATCGTAGTCTGTGGCGACTCCCAGGGCGGCGATGCGATCCAAGAGCTCGTTTACAGAGGAGAGCTCAGTCAGATCTAACTGCTCGGCGAATTCCGGGCTGACGTGAAGATCGCTTTTGATGACGTGAGAGGTCATCGTCGGAGCGGTGGCCGAACAGGCGGTCATAAGAAAACCACCTAGCCGGACAGTTTGGACGGCGGCCAAAGCTCTCTTGACGATGGTGCCGTCTTTAAAGGCGGGAGAAGGCATCCTTCCTGATCGTGACGGCTCAGAGGAACTCTCAATGAAAGCACCAATGTCGGTGTCAAAACCGGCGGATCTCGGGTAGGGGGTCCCGAACTGTGCGTCTAGGCGGATGGTAAAAGGAGATGAGGGACACGATGTTTTTACCCAGGTTCGGGCCCTCTTGATGGAGGTAAAACCCTATGTCCTGCTTGATTAATATTGATGATGTGGGTTACAAGAGTAGATCTACCACGAGATCAAGGAGGCTAAACCCTAGAAGCTAGCCTATGGTATGATTGTTGTTCGTCCTATGGACTAAGGCCATCCGGTTTATATAGACACCGGAGAGGGCTAGGGTTACACAGAGTCGGTTACAAAGGTAGGAGATCTATATATCCGTATCGCCAAGCTTGCCTTCCACGCCAAGGAAAGTCCCATCCGGACACGGGACGAAGTCTTCAATCTTGTATCTTCATAGTCTTGGAGTCCGGCCGATGATGATAGTTCGGCTATCTGGACACCCCCTAGTCCGGGACTCCCTCAGCACCCCTTTTTAGTTGAAGAATGTATGAAATGTAATAAAATCCGGCATGTTTATATGAAATCCGACCGTGTATGAATGAATTTATTTCGATTAGTTTGAATTCTTGTATCACTGGCATTGGATGAACATGCAAAACAATACGTACTAGCATTATTCCCAGGGTGATCACCTCGTTTGTAGAAGTTTCACATGTACTCCCTCCGGTCCTTTCTAGTCTGCATACAAGTTCTGTCTGCAGTCAAAGTATCTCTACTTTCACAAAGTGCGAAGTAAAAAGGAACAGAAGGAGTACAAAGAGTTTGATCAGCTTTTTAGCATTCCTGTACATTGCAATCAAACACACAGGCCTGGCAATTCACAGAGAACATTCAAAAAAATCGATGATTATGCATCTCAGCGATTCACATGTTAGAGCCAATATTTACTTCACAACTAAAGAATAAAGAAACAATTGATCGACGCTGCTAATAGCAAAGGGCGTCCCATTTGAAAATATCAAACGCGTGTCTTCTTGCTAAAATCAATGAGCAAAATTTGACAAGGTTGTCCAATTCCAAAATATCAAATGCCTACGATCGTGGAATGGGCAGGGTTTGCCATCAGTTCGGACATTGACATGGCACCTCGTGCTAAATAAACCAGCTGTTCTTTTTTGTGCAGTTCCACCAAAATCAACCAAATTCGCGCATAGCTTGTATGATTTCGCCCTTATATGTTGCAACGCCTTGAACTTATCAGCACCTCCTTTCTTGTGGTGGGAATGAATGATTTGATGTATTCATGAACATTTTGTGCAGTTCCCATTGAAATCAAGCTGAGCACCCCTGTTTGCACAGATACAAAAAAGTGATTAGTATAAAGCAAACTATACTATGAATTGACAGTTTAAACAGGCACCTACATGGTCCATGTAGAGCGCACTTTTAGAAAAATGGAACTCATCGGAAAGAATCCTAGAACAACATTTTACTCGCGCATCACAGAAGGAAAAATCGAGATTTGTCAGTCCTTCTGAGATGAAGTTAGTTTGGTCTTGTGGGGAGTAATGTAACCATCCTTCAACTGCTCCTTCTGATGAGAAGATAGACAGGGCTTCTTCATCCTATCATAATCGGAACTAGACACTTCATGTACTCCATATTCTTCTTCTTCAGAGGAGGATGATCCTATTGTGCAGAGACAAGAGGACAACTAAATGCTAGCATCCTTGTTTGCTTGACAAAAGGAAAGGAGATATTTAAAATAGCACATATGAAGCACTTCTCAAGGACAATACCACTTTTTCATGACAGTATCTAAACAGTAGCACAACACTAATAGAGATGACAAAGCTCAATCATATGGATGAGATCAGTGGGCGAGTACCAACCTTTGTCAGGAGGCTTATTGTGTAGAGCATACAGATGAAACACTTCTCAGGAACCATCTGTTGCTATCTACTGTGGTGGCCATGCTTACTATATACTCCTCAATTAGTTCAATGTTTCCAACATCTTCTTGTGCAGTTCCACTAAAATATATTGTATCTTCAAAGACGATCCCTGTTTCCACTAGTAGAGATAATTACATATTACATTAAGAGTGGCATCAAATTAGTGGCAAAACAATTGCTCGTTCCAGCCACAGCAATAAATTAAGATGCAAAACTATATCATTACTTGTGTCATCACACTTCCAGTGCTTCATTACAGCACCGGGAGTTGATTTTTGTTTTTCTTCCGCTTGTTCTTCCCCTTCATCATTTGGTTCAATAACAGACAAGCTTCGCCTTCAATGTAAGATTTGGCAGGTCAATTAGGGAGCACAAGTATAGCACTAAACAATGACATTAATTTTCTGATGAAAGTGGCAAAATATAGGCCAACAGTTGTGAAATATCCTTATCTTACCTCAATGGGATATTACAGTGCACATAAAGATTGGTTGTCTTGTCTCCATTTTGTGCA
Source organism: Triticum dicoccoides (assembly GCF_002162155.2). Taxonomy (NCBI): domain Eukaryota; kingdom Viridiplantae; phylum Streptophyta; class Magnoliopsida; order Poales; family Poaceae; genus Triticum; species Triticum dicoccoides. The sequence continues at coordinate 331,292,727 of NC_041385.1, read as the reverse complement.
GTTCACTAAAATCAAGCAACATTACTGTACAAGTAGCACAACATATGAAAGCACACTGCGGAATCATGTGAAAGAAGGCTAGTACTGACCTCTCATGATGCGGAATTCAAACAACTCATAAGAAGAAGATCTGAACCAAATTTGCCAACACGGATAGGAAGTAAGATCTCCTCTTGTGCAGTCCCACTAAGATCAAGCAATCAAGCAACATTGTCGGTGTGACATTTTGGTTGAACTGCACAAAACACTCTTAAAACAAAAGTGTTTTGTGCAGTGCAACAAAAGGTCACAACGGCAACGAGGTGAAGTAGATAACCCTGTTTACACAGAGGTGCAAAGGAAACAACTAGTGGTCAATAACGGTGGATGACACAGAAGCACACAAAAAGAAGCATCTACCATATCTAAATGGGAAATAAAGCAAGACAGTAGCATTTCTCAAACGGTGGCATTGATAATATTAACAGAGAGATTATATTAGCAATAAAAATTTTTAAACATGTAATTTGCTTTTAACTGTGGCATTGCATCAATTTTCCAGTGGCATTATTAGAGGGTGTTTGTTTACAGGGACATTTTGGTGTAGGGACTAAAAAAACTCCGTGTCAGTCCCATCTAAACCAAACAGGAGGGACTTTTAGAGACTAAAAGTGGGCATTTGGTACTAAAGAAACAAGACCCTGAGAGAGAGTCTTTTTGGCACTTTTTCCAACAGTTGCCCCTGCCACGCATCGCACCTTGTCTCTATTAGTTCATTACTAGGGGTAACATGGTCTTTTAGCATGTCATTTAATAACCTCTAGTCCATGTTTAGTCCCTGGAACCAAGCAAGTAGGGACTAGGGAGTTTTTAACCAAACATGGCCTTAGATTAACAACAGCTAAAGAGTTGCACGGGACAGTGGACGCACCAGCACCATGTGCATCTACCGATGTACTGGGGTGATGCACAGTCTGTTGCAATAAAGAACAACAACCAAGGAGCATATTTGTGTTGGTCCCAGTTTTGTTATCTTTAGACACCTTTCCCTATGTGAGCGCAGCAAATCTAGTCCTGCTCAAACTCTACAGCCTTGTCCCCCAAAACAAAATATCAGTTCGTTACGGATGTGCGTACTGCATTTGTCATTGTTTTCCCTTTTCGACCAACGTAGGTGCTGGATAGCCAGTCTATACTAGTACTTTCCCCCCTCCTTTCCTCTTTGAACCACGTCCTAGATTTATGCTATACAACTTTCCGCACAACTTTCCCCCATTCCTTTCCTCTTTGAACCACGTCTTAGATTCATGCGATACAGCTTTCCCCCATTCCTTTCCTTTTTGAACCACGTCCTAGATTCATGCTATACAACTTTTCCCACTACTTTCCCCCATTCCTTTCCTCTTTGAACCACGTCCTAGATTCATGGTATACAACTTTCCCCACTACTTTCCTGTTTGATCCAACACCTAGATATGAGTGCAGAAGCGGAAAAAGCCCACATGCAACTAGAGCAATGCATGTGGAATAAGTAAATTATACCTTAAGGTTCTTGGGGTGTGGTTCGGTGGGCGGCCGAAGGACGTTCGGCCCACACTATGTACGGTGACGAAGAAGAAGGGGTCGGAGGCCCTCCAGCGCTGCCGCTGGGTGAAAGTGAACAGCTGCGCCGGTAGTGGATTCCCTCCCTCGCCGACGGCGACAGCGTTAAGCCTCCTTCCCTTCCCAGCGAGCAGATCCTGCCGGCTCTTTGATCAGCAGTGAGGGGAGAGAGAGAGAGGCCAACGAAGTCTTGTTTAGATCTGGAGAGGGTGAGAGAGTGTGAAGAGAGCAACTACAAGCGCCGAGGCTCCAACGTGTATATATATACTGGAGAGAGAATGTGAAGAGTGCAAACCCTAGAAAACAAGCATCGAGGCTGCAGCTTATATGTGATGAGGTGATTATACGGTCACTACGAGATCGTATAGCTCCGTATGCATCCATTTTGACCTGTCAAAGAATCCTCCTGGCATGAATTATGCTCACGTGTAGTTATCGAACCCGAGACCTCAAGTTTGATGAGAGAACAGGCTAACCAGCTACACAACCCTCCCGTTATGTTCAACGAGAGGAAAATAACCTTTTATACATTCCTACATTCGTGTGACAAGCATGCCGTGTTTTTTTTGTGTGGGAGTCATTGGGATTTAAATCATAATCGTGTCATGTGGCTTTGGTGGTAAGACTATCCATAGTGGTGCAGAAATAATGCAACCTTAGTCACCTTACCTCTCTCCACGTAGTACGTTGGGTCCCACCAGTCAGAGGGTGAAACAAACAAATTAATAAGAAAAATTAAAAGCGCCAGCGGTGTATCTTACCTCACACATCTCGCTACTGCTCGGGAACACTGTCCAATTGATCCCTCTCCTTTGCTCACGTACTATTTTAAGTGAATCCTTATTATAACATGCACACAATTTTGGGCACTTGTATTCGGCCTAAGTCAGTGTGCCACCGTATCTCGTACTACTCCCTCCATCTAGGTGTAATAAGTCACGTTAGAAGGTGCAGCGGGACCAAGTGCAAGCAGATTGGAGGAGGAGAAACTTGACCGGCCATTCCTCCAATCAAAGCCCTGATTTCTGTCTCTAAACGCAACAATTAATCCAAACAACCAAGAGATGCCATTTTAGCTACCATGAAGGGCCACGTATTAACTCGCACGCAAGCCGACCTTAATTTCTTGACTGATCAACACGTAGTTGCGCTCCATGCATTGGGTTTCCGGGGGAGATAACAAGGCAGAGTAAGGAGCGTTTGGTTAAATTGCTTAGGCTGGTCATAGTGGTGAGTAACTTGGACTAGTAACATGCATATGTTACAAGTCTATGTTACTACTACGCAAAGTTTGCCGTCGGAAGCGAGCTGATCTCGCTCTCCTGAGCTAGCAAGGTTTTTCTAGCCCACCCAAGCTAGCTGGCCCACAAAAGCTAACATATTTTAAAAGTTCCAAACGCCTAACCTTGCCCAGCTATGCTATAAGCTGTTCTTGCCAAGGATCCAAACGCTCCCTAAGTAACAACGCTCGCTAGCAATGAGGCCAGGAGGGGATTGATATGCAAAGTTAATGGACGACGCCTAAACATTTTGGGAATATCTGATTACCGTAAGATGACTTAACACCTAGACGGAGGGAGTACTACTCCTCAGTCCAGGTTTGATGGAATATTCGTCACCTCTTCTCTTCTTGTACGTACTCCATTTATATCTCACTTCTTGTGGCTTCGCACTTGCACGATTTTCCTATTCTATGAACCTGTGTGCGCGTGTGCATGCGTGTGTGTGTGTGTGTGTTTAACAGCATGTGTGTGTTAGAGAGAGTGACAGATCGACCTACTCCTACAGAGAGATGGTGTGTAGTGTACGATTTTAGCCACGAGAGTCGGTGCATCCTCTTGTTTCTGGGCATCCGGTAGGGACAGGCGGACAGCTGCCACGCCCGCTCCTGACTAGCCTGGCCCACCCAAAGCCCCTCCATCGCCCGCGCGTGCTTCCTGCCCGAAACGGTCAGCGTCGCTCCAAAGAATCGGTGTCACATTCATGCCCGGGCATAGCGGACGCGACCTCTCACTGGCGCCTGCATTGAAGGGAGAAGTGGATTCAAGAGTGATGGTTGCTTCGTCCGTCCAACTTACTGCTGGGTCTATGTGATTTGACGACTCATTGGTCATTATTACTGAGGTGGTAGGACTACTGGATGTCCGACACTTTCGGCGAAAGGAGGTACTACTAGATTACATTTTTCTCCATTCTTATAGCGGAGGAGTGCAAGAGCAGTGGAAACACACAGGCTCAATGATTACATGGCCCACCTCACACTATCACCATATTTTCTGGACACCGTGCGACACCTAACTCTTTACATAGTACTCCCTCTGTTCCTAAATATAAGTCTTTCTAGAGATTCCACTAGGTGGACTACATACGGAACAAAATGAATGAATCTACACTTAAAATGCATCTATATACATCCGTATGTGGTTCATGGTGAAATCTCTACAAAGACTTATATTTAGGAATGGAGGAAGTACTAGTATAGTACGTACTGTAATTTGTGAGTGAGATAAATTTGTACAATGCTATGAAGCTTCCAACTTCTGTTACATGTATCTTGCGTCCAACGTTGCCCCTTGCAACATTTCATCAAATACAAAGGAGACTAACATGCATGCTATTGCATCTCATTGATTGACAGATCATAACAAATATGTACTCCCCCCGTTCCAAAATAAGTGTCTCAACTTTATGCAAACTTTAGTACAAAGTTCTAATACTACTAAAGTTGACGCTTATTTTGCAACAGAGGCAGCTAAAGAAAAAAACGATCCATGCAGTCCCTAGCCCTTGAACCCTAAACCCTAAACATGCTTTAATTTGCTAGCAATGTTCGAGGTTCCTAAGAAATGAAGTTTGCAACCTTTTGACCATCGAATCATTTTGTGCAGTTTCACCAAAATCGAGATGAGCATCCCTGTGGCAAAGAAATTAAAGAAGCATGATTAGAATAAGATTACTGGGACTAGTTGATGAGACATAAAATCATCACAAATACAGTACGTAGAAGCCAGTAGAGGTATGTGCGGGGCAAAGAAGTAGAGAAATATCCACATGGAGTGATGTGGACAGCTGGAGCAGTGGTGCAAGCCGGCTGTAAAGGGAGTTGTACCTAAGGGATGTCGGGACGTAGCTCAACCTTGAGGAGGGCGGCGGGAGGGGGAAACTGCCCACGTCGTGGCAGTGAGCAAGGGATGAAGGCAACCTCACCGGCTTTGTGAGAGAGAACGGCGGGGACCCCTGATTGGGACGTGCCGACAGTGGGTTTTCACCGTCGGCAAGGTCGACCGCATCTACACTAAGCATCCACCCCTTCCCCCGGCGGACGTGATCCACCGGGATGTTAGAGATGTGGCCACAGTCATTTTGTGCGAGAGAGTGTGAAGAGAGCAACCCAACAAGCAACCGTGTAGGCTGGCCCGTCCTGACTATGTATATAGTGGAGCGGTTTCCTTTTCTCTCCATACGAACCTATCATATTGCGTAAGTGCCACTTAAGAAATAAAACTATTTATAAATGACGCGGCACCTACTACTCATTCTCCTTAAACCTTGTGCTTGGCATCTCCAAAATATTAACCTTGCGATTGGCTCTTCGCCTCTTCGGGAAGTTGAGCAATAATGGTACTGCAGTATATATCGTTCTGGCTATATGAGACCGAATGAATTGCTGCACGTCCACCACATGGGCGAGGGTGGGGCGAGAGAGAGTGCGTACTATCACGTCCATTTCAGGGGGTGTTTGTTTTCAGGGACTTTTTAGTATAGGGACATGAAAATGTCCCTCTTAGAGACTTTTTAACCAAACTGGAGGGACTACTAGGGACTAAAACTTGCTTTTTGGGACTTAATGAAGAAGACTCTCAAGGAGAGTCTCTTTTGGGACTTTTCCGACAATGCCCCTCCCTGCACCCATTGCCCCGCTACCCCATGGTGTTGTTTGGTTGTTATTTTTCTGTATACAAGGGGTAACATGGTCATTCAATAACCTCTAGGGAGGGACTAGGGAATTTTTAGTCCCTAAAAACAAACAAGGAGGGAATTTTTAAGGAGTAGGGACTTTTTAGTTGGCACTAGAAAAAGTCCTAGGACTTATGAACCAAATAGGGCCTCAATATGGATTACATACGGAGCAAAATGAGTGAATATACACTCTAAAATACGTCTATATACATCAGTGTTTGGAGTATGTACTAGTAGTTCATATTGTAATCTACTAAAGGACATATATATTCCAAACAATATGATAATCTCTCTAACCAAGGTAGTAGGGACGAGGAGTAAACGGAGGGAGTAGTAAAATTTTCTCCTCGTCCTGCGAGCCACCGCGCGCGTGGGAGAGGGAGCGGGTGTAAGGCGTACAGTAGTACTACTACTAGTAAGCAAGCTTCACCTCATCCGGCGAGCCACCGCGCTCATGGGCGGATGAGACGGCGTACTAAGCAAGTTTCTCCTTGTTCTGCGAGTTGACGGGACACATCAAAAGTACTCCAGTGTATAGAGCCTTGCCTCTAAGGTAGGCCCCACATGGTTTGCCTCTTTTTTACCATAACGTGTCAAGTCGCAATTTATTGTTCACCCGTGGTAGACGATCCTCCCCCCATCAAGTGGACAACCAGTACACGTGTCAAATTACCACGTGGGCTGCCTTTTTGTATAGAAATGAGCTCCACCGCGTGCCAGCGCGGGTGTGGTCGGGAAAGAGACGGGAGTACGTGAGCCGTGCGTGCACCTCTTCTCTTCGTGCACGTCCCCCACCTACGTGGGTGTGTGTGAGAGATACAAACCGCGTTCATGAGTGTTTTTTTGGGGGGTTGATTTCGTGAATGTATTTGTGGGAATATGTGTCGATGACATCTCAAACAAAATTTTGCATGAAATGTGTGTGAAATGGAGGCCTATCCATATCATATATAGAGGGTCGGGCGATCCACAAGAAGGGAGGGAGGGGTTATAGATATCGATAGAGTCGAAGAGAGGATCAAGTGGGTGGGTACGAGATCAATGAAGAGAGCCATCGAAATTGTGTGTGTGTGCAAGTCAAAGATATAGGGTGACTGACCTACCGGAATGTCTAAGGGCACAGGTCAAGTTTGTGTGTGGCAGGGAGACATGACTAGAGCACTCGATGTATCGCTGTGTGTTTGGGGGAGGGGGTGGGGGGAGGGGTAGGCAGATGCCTAACTATAGAGGTAGAACGACACGTATATGTGATGAGAAGGAGAGACCTAGCTATGTATTGAGAGAGATCGGTCAACATCCATACATAACTGAAGGACGGGAAATAGGATGGGACAGAGAGAGAGAGAGAGAGAGAGAGAGAGAGGAGAGAGAGAGGGAGGAAGAGGGTAGAGTGTTGGATGGGTGATGGAGTTGCTTCTCGAAGATGGTGGGAGAGGCCTACTAGACAAACTGAGGGTGGAACTGCAATATTATCAATAAGAGCGGGGATGTGTTTCTGTGTGTGCCTGTGCGTGATAGATCTGTCGGGACGCATCCATGGATGATGAAGGGGAACCATGTGTTTGGTAAGCAAACCTAACTAGATCGGTAGATCAAATGTTGTTTGTGGGATGAAGGGAGAGACATAACTAATGAGGTAGATCGATCGACACGGGGGAAAAAACGAGTTATAAGGCTAGCTATATGTATAGCGGGAGATCGGTCGGTGTACGTCCATTTGTTAGAGGCAAATAAGGCCCAGCGAGACGGATAGATAGAGAGAATGGAGCTAGGAGGTGGTGCGAGAGGCCGAGCTACTAGCTAGATAGGGGAGGAGTGTGCGGTTGTGAGATCGATGAAAAGAGGGGCGAGAGTTTACACGTGTGTGGGACCGTATGAGAGACACGAGGCAAGGACACATAAAGGAGGAGATTGAAGGTGCGTGTGTATGTTGTAGGCAGACATCGCTGGAGAGGTTTATCGATCGGTGTGTGTTGGAAAGGAGTTGTGGAGACTGTGGGAGAATGAGCTAATGGAAAAAAAATGAATGTGTGCGATGGATAGAATGCTGAGGGAGGGGGAGGGCGAGGAGGGCGTGTGCATGCACGAGAGAAAGTTAGTGGTAGCTACAAAGGTTAGAGGATTGTGTGGGTGTAAGAGACTAACAAAGATCATAATTTGATATGAAAGTGGATTCATATATTTGAATAGGAGTTCATAATGTTTTAAACATATGCATGCATGAATATAGCGGTGATATGCGTGCTGTGGTTTTGCACATGTTATACCATAATGTTATAATGCATAGCATTTGCAACTCACAGCTAAATGTCGAACAATCTAAACCATACTATACATCGAACAATCTCACATTTTATTTGAATTTGTGATAATGTGTGGCATTTGCAGCTTACACCTAAATATCAAACAATCTAAACAATACTATATATCGAACATTCTTACATTTTATTTGAATTTGTGGTAATGTGTGGTGTTTGCAACTCACATCTAAATACTTGTAGGAGTAGGGGGCAGGGCACCATACATAATGTGATAAACACATTATACATATGAGACATGGTTTAGATTATGAAGATCTAGCTAGACCTTGAAATGTACTGTGATTTGAAATCAACATAAAGTGGATTCAAAAAATCGAGTTCGAGTTCGTATAGTACACATAGTTCATATGTAACTCGAGACTAATCATGTGGTGTGCTGTGAAGATAATACACAAATGATGGTTTAACTTGACAATAATGATGATTTTAGATCTTATGAAAATAGAGAAACAAATTCAAATGCTTTGACTTCACAACAATCATTATTGTAGATCTTATTCAAATAGAGAAACAAGTTCAAATTTAGTTTATATTGAAGCGGTAGTATATACGTTTGGAATGCACTAAAACGTTCATTTGAGTAGTAGGTTGCATGCATTATCCACGTAGCGAAATATTTTAATTGAACATAACATGAAATCAAAGTTTTAAATGACATTTGCAGTGCGAATTGATTTGGTACAGTACATGTTAGGCTTGTCCGGAAATTTCAACCCGCGCCTTGTTAGCCCGAAATATTTAAGATATATCTTTCTCTCATTGTGCTCCGACAACACCCTCCGTCTCAACCCGCGCCTTGCTATACCAAAATTACAACGCGTGCTAAAACTCCCACCTCCTGTGAAATCCCGACACGTGAAATGCCCGTGATACCCCTGAACCGAAAGAACCGCCTCAAATCGGTGGGGGTACTTTCGTAACTTACCCCACATTTCGGAAAAGCGCGTCCCTAAGCTGGTTCCCCACTCCCATCCCATCTGCCCACCCATTCGTACACTGAGGCCGGGAAAACCCGTGAAGCCCCACACCCTCCTCCGTCCATCACCCAGCAGGAGCCTCTTCCCCGACAACGTCGTCCACAGCAACACCTCGACGTCCCTCATACACCGTACCGGATGAGGATCCATCGTTGATCTGGTCATCCCGCCGGTTCAGCCACTCCATCCTCCACCTCCAAGGAGCTGCCTCGATGTTCCCCTCGTCTTTCGCACCACCTCCATTCCCACACCACCGTCTTCACCTGCACCACCGGAAGAGCATCATCATCACCGTTTCCTCGGATGAAGCACGGCCTAATCGGTGCCACCAAAGAGGTTGTACACTAATCGCCGCATTTTCTTCTTGATTCAATCTCACGGTGTTGCCGGCGCTCGGTCCCGAGCTGACACGTCGCGGCTCCATCCACGGCGGCGTCGCCGGCCACTTCCTCCACGGCGTCGCCGGCCACTCCCTCGGAAGTGACGTCCACATCAGTAAGAGCTGCTGTTGCTGCTGCTCTACTCTTGCTCTCGGTCCCCTACCTTGTCTGCTCTTGCTCTCGATCCCCTGCCTGGTCTGCTCTTGCTATTGCTCTTGCTCGCAGTGCTGCTCTTGCTTGCGATGCTTCTCCGATTTAGCTACACTTCAGTCGACTGAACCACTTTTGTGTCAGTCGATTTTTAGGGGGTGGGGGGCTCATCGGAGTTAAGGAAGAACCAGCCACAACGGGGAGGGGGCCCTGTCGGAGAGGTACCCTACTATCTATCTTAGGGTTCAGGGTGGGGGCGGTGGTGGCCGGCGGTGGTGGGGCTGTGGCATGGAGATCGGCGGAGAAAAATCTCAGCACAGGGGGCCCTAGAGGGATGGCCGGGGCGGCGGCGGACCGGTGGTGGGGAGTGTTTTCGGGGCGGGCGGGGCGGTGCACCACCGGCCGTAGGTGGCGGGGGGCGGCTGTTTGGCCGGTGGGGGCTGGCGACTCAGGAGGTGGAGGTTGAAGATGAACTGCAGGCCCTTGATTTCGTATCCAATGGCTGCAAAATCGACTGACCAGAGATGACAAAGTCAGTCGACTGACATGTAGCCTCACCTCTGGTGCGTTCAGTTTCGACAGTAAAATTCAGTTTCGACAGCAAAATTCAGTTTCGACAGTTAAGTTCAGTTTCGATAGTTAAATTCAGTTTCGACAGTTAAGTTCAGAGATGAGCGGCTGATGTATTTTACATCTAGCACTTTGTGGTTATGTATTTTAAGTCATATATTGGAGTTGCTATTAGAATTCCACTCAGGTTAACATTGTCTCTCTTGTCCTGCTTCAGCCTCAGTGTCGTACAACTCACCGGAGCTGCTCCAATGACGAAACCCTCCATCACAGCGGAGCAGTACCTCGGGCTCCATCTCTAGATGTCTAAGATCTTCTTCCCCTCCTCCGACAGCCAAGTCAGCCGGAGCATCCTCACCGACCAACCCAATCACGCTGAGATCGACATGGCTTCGCCAAAGAGGTTGTACACTTGTGGCATCTCTTTTCTACTCTACATGTTATATATATTGTCTACTGAGCACACGGAGTAACGGGAAATACGATTATTTTATCCTACTATATGACACGCAGTGAGGTACCAGGCAACTTAGCTATCCGTGATGGACTCTCTTGAATGCCATCATTAGTTATCTCTGCGCGTTTGAGCTGTGCATTTGTCGATGGCCCTGGGAGTTGAGCTAGTAGGGCAGTGGCCTGGGTCCAAAGTAATAGAAGTAGCACAAGAACATTTTTTAGTGTAGGCTTTTCCTTGCCCAAGCCTGCCTACTAGAATCTCCAGTGCTTGAAAGGAAAAGTGAATGAAAAACATAGGGATTGGAAAGTTTCCTATGGTACTACTATTCATGAATTTGGTTCAAAGGAATGGAGCAAAGGAAAACTGTAGGATTTGTTCCTTTAGTGTCTCCTTGAAAGAAAAACCATAGAAATTTTAATTTTCACTTGTCCTCCTTTTCAAATTCCTATTCATGAAGCACAATACTAAGAGATAGTAGCATAATAGCATTATAACCGTACATTTTCTTGTGGTTTGACTTAATCTCACCATGATTCTTTGCATCCTGTGATGTTCCAATTCTTGTGAATCAAACACCCAGATTGGCAGAAATCTCGTGTTTTTAAATTCTCTGTTTTGCACGTGCATTCCTATCCTATTCCTGTCTATTTCCTATCCCTGCATTGTTGGAATCCTCCAATTCAAATGAGCCCTTACATAATTACTTCTCTTACAGATAGTTGTCAAAGAAAACCTTGCATGGTTTGTCCCGCTCCTGCTGCGCCGTCGTCCACCCCAGCTCAGTTGCTCCAACGACAGAAGGGTCCAACACACCAGGGATCCGACCTCGAGACTGTCTTTCACCGCCTTAGATCTTCTTCCCCGCCGTCGGCAGCCATGAAAACTGCATTACCATCATCAACCAAGCAGATGACCTCGAGGACTACAGGGATCCGCAAGAGAGGTCACACTCTTTCGTGTCTTCTTACCTTGTGCATCACTTAATATTACATGCTACTTTATCATCCTGTTCACCTCTCTGAGTCAGGTCCAAACTAATGGTCAAACTTGAGTTTTTAAATGGTTGTGGGGTACATATCGGGGACGCAATCAATAGTATCTATCTACTATCTGGTTAATCTCTGGTGTCTACTATGAGTTTCATGTTGGGTGGGAAACAAACAGTAAAGAAGCCATTATTTGTATTTTTTAACTGAAGCCATTATCTGCCTGCTATTATTGGTTTTGGGTCTATCCACAGGTTGCTACCATCACTCTGGGTTTCTGCATGCACTCCTTACATAATCTCACTATGTTTTATTCCTATGCATGACAGTTATTGTAACAATGGAACCGAACATGTAGATCAAAAGAGACGAGCCTTGCGTGGCAGTAAAATTTCATGCAGACGTCGCTCCATGGTAGGCGCAAAGGCAGCCCCCCCTCCACCCATTTCGGATGGTAATCGAGAGGAAGCTATCTGTTCTCAGGGGGATTCAGAAGGAGAAGACCACTCCTATTTACCCCCTGAGGTATTCGCTCTAACTTGGCATGCTGATGTTGGTTATATCACGCATATGGTGCCGTGCGTTGCTTACTTTATACATCAAATATGTCATCTGCTTAGTTTAGACATCCTTTGTGCGAATGCCATCTGTTTAGTTTATTCATCATTTATGTGAATTATGCAACACCATCTTGTTTAGCCAGGCATCATATATGTGAATTTTGCAATGCCATCCTGCTTAGCCAGTCATCTTATATGTAAATTATATCAGGCCATCCTTTTTTTGTTACATATTACATTTGTCAACAATGTTAGTACATTCAACTGCTCCTCATGTGCATCCGCCATTTGACACGGTGATGGAAAATTCTGGAGTGAAAACAAGGTCTTCAGAGCAGACTATGCTATCTGATGAAGCACATATCTCGCTGGTTATGGATAGCTCCTCAAAGGAAGATTCAGAGACAGATGACGAGTCCTATTCCCCCCGAGGTGTATGCTCTAACTTGGCAGGGTTATGTTGCTCATACCGTGTGTATTGTGTCTTGCATTGCTACGCCATTTGATTAGTTTAGACATGCTTTGTGTGAATGCCACATGTTTAGTGTCTAATTACCATATATGTGAATTATGCATTGCCATATTGTTGCAAGACATTATATATGTGAATTATGCAATGCTATCTTGTTGCAAAGACATTATATATGTGAATTATGCAATGCCATGTTGTTTAGCCAATCATCATGTATGTGAATTATATCATGCTATCATTTTTTGTATTACGTGTTCCATTTGTCGACAACATTTGTATATTCAACTACTCTTCCTCTGCATCAGCCATTTGAAGCGGGATGGAAGTATCTGGAGTGAAAATAAGGTATCCAGTTGTCAGGACCCCGATCCTAAGTCACACCGATCTAGCATGTAACACATCATATCACTTTGCAGCCTCACGCACGGTATTCCCACGGGTGCCACCTTACCTTTGCCCGGGACCGTTTGCGCCTTTTGGCTCACGTATATGATAGTGTCGCTAGCATCCATATGACAAAGGACCCGGGCTGACATGGCTAGTCGTAAACCCAAAGTGGCACAGACCTACAGGGACAGGCATCCATGACCCAGCATCGAACGTGTCGGTCATCAGCGAGTGAATCCAGGCTGTAGCACTGGGCTAGCAGGACTCTGGTGAACCGGGCTGTAGCGGGCTAACAGGACTCCGGTATTCATCGCGTGACATTTCCCCGAAGGGACAGACACAGGAACGAAGAAGGACACATGCCGGCCAGCCTAAGTGTTCCGGAGCAGTAGCAAGCTACCATGGCTCGGTGGAAACACTAGGAGACATTTCCTGGTAAGAGAGGCTACTAAAGATAAACAACTAGAAGGTCAGATCCCACACATACCAAGCATTTCAATAACATACACACAATATGCTCGATATGTGCAAATACAACAGGGCATCACAACATGACTCTACGACTCAAGTAATTTATTCATTAGGCTCCGAGGAGCGAGATATTACAAACATGGGTCTTATGACCCAACAATCAGAGCATACAAGTCAAAGAACATGCGGAAGCTTAACATGTCTGAGTACAGACATCTATAAATGAAAAAGGCTGAGAAGCTTGACTATCTACCAGATCCTGCCGAGGGCACAAGATCGTAGCTGAGGTAACAAGCTAAACGTCGAAGTCCACGTGGAACTACTAGTGAGACTGAAGTCTCTCTGCAAAAACATAAAATAGGCAAACGTGAGTACAAATGTACCCAACAAGACTTACATCAGAACTAACTACATATGCATCATTTTCAACAAGGGGATGGTGGGGTTTAACTGCAGCAAGCCAGCTTTGACTCGGTGGCTAACCTGAACTACGACTGCAAGTAACTCTTTTGAGGTGGCGCACACGAGTCCACATATTCACCATATCAATACACCACTATGGATCCGCTCCCGTCTCCCTACGAGAACGCCATCCATAGCACTCATGCTTATCTTGCGTATTTTAGAGTATCCACTTTCACTTGTCTATGAACTGATATAAGCAACCCAGAAGTCCTTTACCGCGGACACGGCTATTCGAATAGATGATGTTAACCCTGCAGGGGTGTACTTCTTCATACATGTTTCCACCACTTAGCGTCTGCACACGACATGTGCTCGGCAGACTTCAAGCGAAAGCCGACGTGGGTGTAGACCACGACCTACCTAAACACCTAAGTCTCTAGTCCAGGTTTATCGCCTATTCGGATTCCATCCTTGAGGAGATCCGGCCGGAGTTTCGCTCACAGCCCCAAACGATGTGAACAGGGTTTCGTGACACCAAACGGGTGCCCGGTTTACCCGGCCACGTGCCTACCGCATCACAGCCCACCCCTACGGTCAGCGCTGTCCACGGCCTCCAGCATACTACAAACACCAGAAACTACTTGCAACTCCTGGACAGAGGACTAGGGTGAATAAGAAGTCGAGCGGGGTCATATTTCAGGTCCCAATGCATGGTAGTAGCTGAATCATGGATCACAAACACAGAACTCAGTTCCTAAGGACGGCTTCAATGAGACAACCCACCATGTACTCCTACATGGCCTCTCACCGACACCTTTTACCAAATCATGTTCACACACTTAGCTCACACATAGTAGGACATGTTCACACACCTCTGATTCATCCTCGATGAATCAGACCTGACTCAACTCTAAGCAGTAGCAGGCATGACAAACAAGCATGAATGAGTAGGCACATCAGGGCTCAAACAACTCCTACTCATGCTAGTGGGTTTTATCTATTTACTGTGGCAATGACAGGTCATGCAAAGGATAAAGGGGTTCAGCTACCGCAGCAAGTAACAGATGAATCGATGTTGTCCTAATGCAGTAAAAGAGAGCAGGAGCGAGAGAGTAGGATTGTATCGGAATGAACAAGGGGGTTTTGCTTGTCTGGCACTTCTGAAGATAGCATCGAGTCTTCATCAGTGTCAACGATCACATCATCGGTATCACATCTATCGAGAGGGGACAATTATCGGCAACATAGAAGGGAACACAATCAATGCAATGCACAATATGATGCATGATCATGACATGGCAAAATGAATGTGTTTTGAGCTAATGCAACTAGCAACAGATTAAATGAAGTTGGTTTGAATACAAGATTCAAATTTAAACTCCATATGTGATTATTCAAATGCCATTTAATTGATTTGTGCTAAACAGCAGCTATAAGTTGTTCTATCATGCATGAAAATGGTACGGATGGATTCCTTGAATTTTTCTGATAATTTTTCATATATAAATTATTTAATTTGGAGTTACGGTTGAATTTCTATGATTTTTAGAAGTTTTAGCTATTTTCTGGAATTTCCTGAATATAATAAAATAAACTAAATTCCAGAAAATGAATATTGCGTCAGCATGACCTCACCCTGATGTCATCAGGTCAACAGGGGATGGTCCGGGTCAAACTGACCAGTGGGGTCCACTGGTCAGTGACACAGTGCTGACTAGTGTCGTTGACAGGTGGGGCCAGGTCAACGGTCACGTCAGCAGAGTCAATGCTGACGGGTGGGTCCCACTGCTTATGAACTAATCTAAACAGAAAATAAAATTAACCTAAACAGGCCCAAGGCCCACATGGCAGTGGCTTTAGGGGGGGGGGTTAGTTAGTGCGTCATTAGCGCTAATGGTGGTGCCACGTCAGCGTCGCCGGATTAAGCACCGGCGACCACATCTCGCGGCGGAGGCTCGCCGGAGTTGCTCGGACTCGCGCTACAGGCGGCAGTTTGCAACGCGGTTGGGTCCTACGAAGAGCTGGGGCTCGTGCGCATCCAGCGGTGGCAGTGAGAGGGCGTGAGGTGGTCCATAGCGGCGGCAGCGGCGAGTTGGGCGGCGGCCGGAGCTCGGGTGTCGACGGAATCGACGACACGGCGCGCGGGAGGACCAGCGGTATGCACCTACATGATCTACGAGAGCTCACGAACCCAACGGATGCACGCACGTGACCATTTGGTCACCGGAGCCTCGTCAGCGACGACCTCGTGCGGCGGCGGCATACGGGACTCGCGGTCATCGGTGTTGCAGCAAGAAATCGACCATGGGGAGAGGGGGAGATGACGGCGGGGCTCACAGGGATTCGAACGGCGCCGTCGTTGAGCTCGGGGAGGGACTGGGCGATGCAGACCGACGGGCGAAGTCCGGCGGCAGATGTGGCGGTGACGAGCTCGGAGGCATCGTCACAGGGTGTCCGGCGGTGCTTGGCTTGGTGGGGAGGTCGAGGATGTCGTGACGGAGCTCCTGGGCTGCTCAAGGGGACAAGGGAGGGGCCATGGCCGCGGTGGTTCTCGTCGGCGGCGGCAGGCGCGTTCGGTGAGGAGAACAGAGGAGGGGGGAGAGTGTTCGGGGAAGAGAGAGGGAGCAGCGAGGGAGGAAGAGGAGCGAGGGGACATGAGGCGTCGTCGTGGCGTCGCTAGGGAGACCGGGGGAAGCAGGAGGTGGCCGGGGCATCGCCAGCGCTCGCCACCTAGCAGCTTCGGTGCGAGGGGAGGAAGACGACAGGAGAAGGGTGGGCTGGGCTGCGCTGGGCCGGTCCTGTTGGGCCACCAGGTGGGCTTCACAGGTAAGTCCAGGTGGTTCTGCTCTCTTTTCTTTTTTTTATAATTCTGTTCTGTTTTTCTTTTATTTAATTCTTTTGCCACTGTTTTGAATTAAAAATAATAATTCAAACAATGCCAAAGCTCCTCTGAATATTTTTATTTTGCTATATGGACTTTTCCAAAAGCTCATAAAATATTTCAGGGGTATTTGAAATTATATTCTAGTTATATGAATATAATTCAAATTCAAATAGCTAATGATTTAAATTCAAAGTCCCAAAAATAAATCCTTAAAAATGTTCAATATTTTGGTTGGGACCAGAACCCTTACCAAAAATTATCAAACATTTAAGAAGAGCATTTTTGGAGCAATGAATGAGATTTCTAGGGTTTTTGCCCCTCTTTTATTTAAGTTTTTGAGGCTTCCAAAATTCCTCAGTTCAAGTTTCGAAAATATAGACATGATGCACACATGAAGCTAGCCTAGAGCACTACCAGCAGCTAGGGATGTGACAACTCACCCCCACTAAACAAGAATCTCGTCTCGAGATTCAAGCGTAGGGTAAAGTGAAGGGTAACGCAGACTAGTATAATCTTCACGATCCAAGGTGCACTTCAGTTGAACGTTGATTCATTCACCATCATTGTCTTGAAGTCTTGCCTTGAAAAATCCTGTCAACATGACATGGAGGAAAGAAGGAGACTCTAGCAGGGTCGATCTTCTCGAAGATCGAACAACTCACGGAACGAGACATAGGACCATCTCTCGGGTTGAGACACGAGCAAACATCCATAGGAATGGAGTGAAGCAGATGACGAAGGTTCACTAGGTAGACCACAATTTCACGCTTAAGAAGGTGGTAATCGATTGTCAACGTAGCGAGGAGTTGAGTTGCTATGATACCACGACGAAACATCCTGGAGGAGGGTGATTCGTAGATTATTTCCTTAAGTGGCAAAAAGAATTACCTTTGATTCAGAGATCATTGAAACTCTTTAAACCAGCCTAAGGCAATCACAAGCGATCATTTGGAGGGGGTCGGTAGAATGGCATACTCAGACTTGGATGATGTGGATTACCTTGTTGAAGACAACGTAATGGATGAATTTGCTTATCACCGGAAATGGAAGAGACCCATGGTAGAATGGCACATTGGCGGTGCAAGCTGGGAACAAAATGCAAATGATGGGAATGATTCTGGTAACCAGGGAAGAACCCAACAGTAGAGAGTTATTCCACTATTGGAATGGTTATAGCATAACCGAGGAAACTGAGAGCGCTATACAGTTAATGCCGACGATCAAACCTAGCACTTGCGCGTGCTCTCAAGAACTTGAGCAATTCCATAATCATCAAGGTTTTACCAACATCCGTGTCAAGGATCCTGGCAACACAACTTGCTACCATGATGAATGGTGATGGAGGATAACACTTTCTCAGATTTCATCTTAGCGAGCCAAGGAACAAAATCTGGACGATCGACCGAGAGACATTTAGCACTCCGCTTCTAATGTTCTCCTTGATGTGCTAGCGTAACCCATTCATAGATATGGTTTGATATCTAGAACATCAAGTAAAAAGGTCGGACTTCGGGATCTCAAAATCCATAGGGGCAACTAGGGAGTAAATCCTACGAAATCCCTATGGGGAGGTGGCCAACTTCCTCAATCAAGATATTATAATAACAGGTCTTCCGGCTGGGTGTGTTGGCCACGACATCCACTTTACCGGTTTTCGAGGGACCGATATTATAGTTCTTGGGAAATGTTCCAAACCATCATATCTGCCTGAGATTCAGATCTGGTTGGTGTCAGGATATTCCAGACTCATCGAGTCTAGGAAGAAAAATGAAAGTTTGCAACACAAATCGACGAGATGACGTTGCGGGATTCTCGGGAGATGAACTACGATAGCAAGCTCCAAAACATGAGCTGGTTCTGCTACAAACATGTGAACACACTGTCCCAGACAAACATGACCACGTGGTAGTCTTATAATAAAACACTACCGAGTTCAGGTGGGGGAACCATCATTAATGACATCGAAGTCTCCACGCGTGGAAGTCCAAAGAGTTCACCTTGGACAGACTCCTTTATCTTTGAACAACTCAATCAGTGGCTTGGTGTGCTCGGAACACATATGGAATGAAGGTTGCAAGTCTCCAGACCACAGAATACTTCGCACGTATGCATGACTGACTTGGGATGATTCCAGAGGAAGCAAAACTAACTTTCTCAAATCCACGGCGGCAACTTTCACCAAATGCACGTCTATAAGAGGAAGTCACTCCTTTCATCAAACAAATACTTCATGAGTTAGCATCAAGAAATGCTTTCAAAAGTTTCCAACGCTAGCTTAATGTTCAACAAAATCATGGAGGAGATAAGGATGTTGCCAATGGGCTCAACAACAATTCATCTAGGTTTCCTTTTAAAAGGAATTCCATAGTTAAGTGAACACGGTGATAGCATTGGTCAGACCAAAGATGTAATGGTGTATGCTCGAGGGATCAACCACGAATAAGACAACATTACGAGCATCGTTGGTACTGATTTGATTTGACGATAGCCCACACTCAAATCAAAGGATTGATAAGACAATAGGTCCAGCAACTGATCACAAGGACCAATCGATGAAGATATCATCTTTCTTCAACACACACTACACAAGAATATCCCTTTGGAACGAACTAAGTCAGGCAAGCTTTTATCTTCCAACTCTCCAAGTTGTTGTCTAGCTTAACCAACTAGCTCCGGGATATCCATCACAGATTCTTGGAGAAAGGGTGGTTCACAAGAAACCAACTTGATCACGAGCTCAACATAACAGTCAGGTGACAACCTGGTAATACTTCCGAGAAGACATCCAGAAAATCACGAACCACCGGTATGTTACTAAGCTCGAGAACAATCTCACTTTTGAGGGCAAGACGATATGATCAAATGAGTGAGGAGTTGACAAGATCCTAACTCATCAATCGAAGGGTGCACCGAAATAAGGACTAGGTAGCACGATCAGTCTTAGAGGGATGATTTAAAAACCAACATGCTAAGATTGAAATTATTATCCTTTAACTACCAAGCAACGAGGTTGCTGGGAGTATTGATTTCACACGCCATGATTCATTTGTCGGCATTCCGGTTACAATAACACAGGAACCGAGGAATGAACAATGATGGCAAAAGTATCACTGTACCAAGAGTTCATAGGATGGTGTGCAATTCCTATAACAATCCCGATATAAAAGATGGTAATACTCCAAGGTAGAACAGAGCAAAAGCTGGATTGGCATTTTGATCTGCGGAGTACAATTGTTTTGACCCAATCCTAGATATGGAAGAGGTACTGGAGTTTGTTTCTCCTAGTCATTCCACGATAGAATGGCTTGACGGACCACAAGAGTAATAGGCATCGATAAACGAACGCACGCATACTCTTGACTATCAATTGATAGACGAGGGTCAGAATGCAACTAAAGAGAACATCTCAAAGGAACATATAATTTTTCTGAGTTGTGGATGCATATATTAGTATGTCGAACCAAGTTCAACATATTTCTTCCGGATAACCCATGCAGAAAGGTAGAACTGGCAGAGTCACGATTTATGAATGGAGAACTCCTCAAGAGTACTCTAATTGTGATTTTTTTATCCAATAAACATCTGCCATAAGTAGTTCATGGTATTTGGAAGAAGAAGATACCACGGACTTCAAGGACTATCGTAAAGGTTACTAATATCCTAAAGGCACTAGCAATTACTATCAACATGAAGTAGGTAGAGTGAATCTCGGGTTCAGAACCCAGGAGTAGAATACCTACTACTAAGTAGCATCACGGGATGCTTTCGAAAATAAAGGCCAGAATCTCACACTGGGAACACAAAACGTTGCTAGATTACTAGGTGACTCCCTAAATACCTAGGGTCATAATAGTAACTCCAACATAAAAGTCAAGGCAATAGAATACCTCAACTCAACAATTAGTGTGATTAATCTGGCCCATGGGCACATTGAAACCGGAAGAAAGGATTTGCAATTGCATCAGACTACTTAGAAACCTGGGATGACTCGGACAGCATAACGGCTGTAAATGCTCAGAAAGATTTGAGACATTCACAAAAATGGTGGCATAACCACTCAGAAGCACAATATCACGGTTTCGAGATCAGCAATTAACATACGGAAGCAGTAAAAACTGAACAGAGGCTTAAATCCAACAATCTTATAAGTCCACTGATTAGTAACACGTGATCCTAATAGAAAGAAGAGATAGCCTAGTTCTTAATCCCCGTAGAAGAGAAGATGATGACTCAGATCAGAAGGCCATGAGGTATAAGGAGTAAAAAGAGCCTTACGTTCCATCCCACAATCAATTCCCTTATATAACTAAGGAATTTCTAGACTCAACTTCGACCAGTTTGGCTTGGTAATCCTACAGGCAGTCAAGCTCTGATACCAACGCTGTCAGGACCCCGATCCTAAGTCACACCGATCTAGCATGTAACACATCATATCACTTTGCAGCCTCACGCACGGTATTCCCACGGGTGCCACCTTACCTTTGCCCGGGACCGTTTGCGCCTTTTGGCTCACATATATGATAGTGTCGCTAGCATCCATATGACAAAGGACTTGGGCTGACATGGCTAGTCGTAAACCCAAAGTGGCACAGACCTACAGGGATAGGCATCCATGACCCAGCATCGAACGTGTCGGTCATCAGCGAGTGAATCCAGGCTGTAGCACTGGGCTAGCAGGACTCCGGTGAACCGGGCTGTAGCGGGCTAACAGGACTCCGGTATTCATCGCGTGACATTTCCCCGAAGGGACAGACACAGGAACGAAGAAGGACACATGCCGGCCAGCCTAAGTGTTCCGGAGCAGTAGCAAGCTACCATGGCTCGGTGGAAACACTAGGAGACATTTCCCGGTAAGAGAGGCTACTAAAGATAAACAACTAGAAGGTGAGATCCCACACATACCAAGCATTTCAATAACATACACACAATATGCTCGATATGTGCAAATACAACATGGCATCACAACATGACTCTACGACTCAAGTAATTTATTCATTAGGCTCCGAGGAGTGAGATATTACAAACATGGGTCTTATGACCCAACAATCAGAGCATACAAGTCAAAGCACATGCGGAAGCTTAACATGTCTGAGTACAGACATCTATAAATGAAAAAGGCTGAGAAGCCTGACTATCTACCAGATCCTGCCGAGGGCACAAGATCGTAGCTGAGGTAACAAGCTAAACGTCGAAGTCCATGTGGAACTACTAGTGAGACTGAAGTCTCTCTGCAAAAACATAAAATAGGCAAACGTGAGTACAAATGTACCCAGCAAGACTTACATCAGAACTAACTACATATGCATCATTTTCAACAAGGGGATGGTGGGGTTTAACTGCAGCAAGCCAGCTTTGACTCGGTGGCTAACCTGAACTACGACTGCAAGTAACTCTTTTGAGGTGGCGCACACGAGTCCACATATTCACCATATCAATACACCACTATGGATCCGCTCCCGTCTCCCTACGAGAACGCCATCCATAGCACTCACGCTTATCTTGCGTATTTTAGAGTATCCACTTTCACTTGTCTATGAACTGATATAAGCATCCCAGAAGTCCTTTACCGCGGACACGGCTATTCGAATAGATGATGTTAACCCTGCAGGGGTGTACTTCTTCATACATGTTTCCACCACCTAGCGTCTGCACACGACATGTGCTCGGCAGACTTCAAGCGAAAGCCGACGTGGGTGTAGACCACGACCTACCTAAACACCTAAGTCTCTAGTCCAGGTTTATCGCCTATTCGGGTTCCATCCATGAGGAGATCCGGCCGGAGTTTCGCTCACAGCCCCAAACGATGTGAACAGGGTTCCGTGACACCAAACGGGTGCCCGGTTTACCCGGCCACGTGCCTACCGCATCACAGCCCACCCCTACGGTCAGCGCTGTCCACGGCCTCCAGCATACTACAAACACCAGAAACTACTTGCAACTCCTGGACAGAGGACTAGGGTGAATAAGAAGTCGAGCGGGGTCATATTTCAGGTCCCAATGCATGGTAGTAGCTGAATCATGGATCACAAACACAGAACTCAGTTCCTAAGGACGGCTTCAATGAGACAACCCACCATGTACTCCTACATGGCCTCTCACCGACACCTTTTACCAAATCATGTTCACACACTTAGCTCACACATAGTAGGACATGTTCACACACCTCTGATTCATCCTCGATGAATCAGACCTGACTCAACTCTAAGCAGTAGCAGGCATGACAAACAAGCATGAATGAGTAGGCACATCAGGGCTCAAACAACTCCTACTCATGCTAGTGGGTTTTATCTATTTACTGTGGCAATGACAGGTCATGCAAAGGATAAAGGGGTTCAGCTACCGTAGCAAGTAACAGATGAATCGATGTTGTCCTAATGCAGTAAAAGAGAGCAGGAGCGAGAGAGTAGGATTGTATCGGAATGAACAAGGGGGTTTTGCTTGTCTGGCACTTCTGAAGATAGCATCGAGTCTTCATCAGTGTCAACGATCACATCATCGGTATCACGTCTATCGAGAGGGGACAATTACCGGCAACATAGAAGGGAACACAATCAATGCAATGCACAATATGATGCATGATCATGACATGGCAAAATGAATGTGTTTTGAGCTAATGCAACTAGCAACAGATTAAATGAAGTTGGTTTGAATACAAGATTCAAATTTAAACTCCATATGTGATTATTCAAATGCCATTTAATTGATTTGTGCTAAACAGCAGCTATAAGTTGTTCTATCATGCATGAAAATGGTACAGATGGATTCCTTGAATTTTTCTGATAATTTTTCATATATAAATTATTTAATTTGGAGTTACGGTTGAATTTCTATGATTTTTAGAAGTTTTAGCTATTTTCTGGAATTTCCTGAATATAATAAAATAAACTAAATTCCAGAAAATGAATATTGCGTCAGCATGACCTCACCCTGACGTCATCAGGTCAACAGGGGATGGTCCGGGTCAAACTGACCAGTGGGGTCCACTGGTCAGTGACACAGTGCTGACTAGTGTCGTTGACAGGTGGGGCCAGGTCAACGGCCACGTCAGCAGAGTCAATGCTGATGGGTGGGTCCCACTGCTTATGAACTAATCTAAACAGAAAATAAAATTAACCTAAACAGGCCCAAGGCCCACATGGCAGTGGCTTTAGGGGGGGTTAGTTAGTGCGTCATTAGTCATTAGCGCTAATGGTGGTGCCACGTCAGCGTCGCCGGATTAAGCACCGGCGACCACATCTCGCGGCGGAGGCTCGCCGGAGTTGCTCGGACTCGTGCTACAGGCGGCAGTTTGCGACGCGGTTGGGTCCTACGAAGAGCTGGGGCTCGTGCGCATCCAGCGGTGGCAGTGAGAGGGCGCGAGGTGGTCCATAGCGGCGGCAGCGGCGAGCTGGGCGGCGGCCGGAGCTCGGGTGTCGACGGAATCGACGACACGGCGCGCGGGAGGACCAGCGGTATGCACCTACATGATCTACGAGAGCTCACGAACCCAACGGAGGCACGCACATGACCATTTGGTCACCGGAGCCTCGTCGGCGACGACCTCGTGCGGCGGCGGCATACGGGACTCGCGGTCATCGGCGTTGCAGCAAGAAATCGACCATGGGGAGAGGGGGAGATGACGGCGGGGCTCACAGGGATTCGAACGGCGCCGTCGTTGAGCTCGGGGAGGGACTGGGCGATGCAGACCGACGGGCGAAGTCCGGCGGCAGATGCGGCGGTGACGAGCTCGGAGGCATCGTCACAGGGTGTCCGGCGGTGCTTGGCTTGGTGGGGAGGTCGAGGATGTCGTGACGGAGCTCCTGGGCTGCTCAAGGGGACGAGGGAGGGGCCATGGCCGCGGTGGTTCTCGTCGGCGGCGGCAGGCGCGTTCGGTGAGGAGAACAGAGGAGGGGGGAGAGTGTTCGGGGAAGAGAGAGGGAGCAGCGAGGGAGGAAGAGGAGCGAGGGGACACGAGGCGTCGTCGTGGCGTCGCTAGGGAGACCGGGGGAAGCAGGAGGTGGCCGGGGCATCGCCAGCGCTCGCCACCGAGCAGCTTCGGTGCGAGGGGAGGAAGACGACAGGAGAGTCCTGTTGGGCCACCAGGTGGGCTTCACAGGTAAGTCCAGGTGGTTCTGCTCTCTTTTCTTTTTTTTTATAATTCTGTTCTGTTTTTCTTTTATTTAATTCTTTTGCCACTGTTTTGAATTAAAAATAATAATTCAAACAATGCCAAAGCTCCTCCGAATATTTTTATTTTGCTATATGGACTTTTCCAAAAGCTCATAAAATATTTCAGGGGTATTTGAAATTATATTCTAGTTATATGAATATAATTCAAATTCAAATAGCTAATGATTTAAATTCAAAGTCCCAAAAATAAATCCTTAAAAATGTTCAATATTTTGGTTGGGACCAGAACCCTTACCAAAAATTATCAAACATTTAAGAAGAGCATTTTTGGAGCAATGAATGAGATTTCTAGGGTTTTTGCCCCTCTTTTATTTAAGTTTTTGAGGCTTCCAAAATTCCTCAGTTCAAGTTTCGAAAATATAGACGTGATGCACACATGAAGCTAGCCTAGAGCACTAACAGCAGCTAGGGATGTGACACCAGTGCAGACAATGCTACCTGCTGAAGCAAACATCTTGCTGGTTACAAAGAGCTCCTCAGAGGAGGATTCAGAGACTGATGACCAGTACTATTTCCCCCTTGAGGTCTATGCTCAAACTTGGCAGGGTTATATTACCCATGTCATGCATGTTGTCTTGCATTGCTTAGTTTTTACATCATATATGGATTGCTATATGCTTACTTGCTTACTATATAAATCATATATTTGCATTATATCATGCCATCATGTTTACATAGTACATACACATCATCTATCTGAATTATGGCATGGCAACCCATTTAATAAAGACATCATATAGTTTATATCATCTCATCCTGTTTAGTGTTTACAGTCATCATATTTTGAATTATGGCATTCTATCCGTGAATGTATGTGAATTATGGCATGCCAACCTATTTAATAAATACATTATATAGTTATATCATGTCATCCTATTTACATAGTCATTATATTTTGAACTATGTCTTTCCATCTTTTTTAGTTAGCCATCATAATGTAAATTGTGTCATGCTATCCTGTTTAGTTAGCCATCATATATGTGAAATTGTGTCATGTTATCCTGTTTGGTTAGACAACATAAATGTGAATTATTTCATGCCCTCGTTTATTCCCCACTATCCATTGCACCTGTTTATCATACAATGTTTGTACTTTCAATTACTTTTCTTGTTTATCAGCCATTTGAATTGGAGAGGGTGATGGCAGTATCTAAGGGAGTAACAACACGGTCTTCAGAAAAGATAGTGCTACCAGTTGATGTAGATAGAACCACGGTTGTACTTGCCCAAGAACTAGCTCCACCACACATAACCCAGACTCTCGCAGATTGTACCCCTACCCAGTTGGACAGAGAACCAGCTACACCCCTTCTAGCCCAAACCCCGGCAGATAGTAACCCAGTTCCAGTTGACACAGCACCGTCTCTGCCATAGAGCACCCAAACACGAGCAGTTAGTGAGGGAACTACAGTTCCCAAAGCACGAGGACCACCACTCTGAATCCCAACTCAATGCTTAAAGGAGAAGAAGGTTTGTTCTCAGGTCAGGTTCTGTAGCTATGCTTCATACTCCTTTGCTCTTACATTATTGTATTTACTCATACCAACTATTTACAAATTTGAAGGATGGAATTGAAACTCCAATGGCGCAACAAGTATGTTTTAAACCCGTTTCCTTAACTGGTTTGTTGTTGTAACCTGCTTTATGTTTATTTCAGTTTCAATTGAATAAACAGTTATGTTCTCATGTCATGCACATTACAAGTGTTGTTATTGCTCTATAGTTTCCCACACTTATATTCTGTCTATTCTGCTTTGTCTTGAACAAATATTATTTGAACTGTGTCTCTATCTTGATTTGGCAACAAAAACTAGGATGATATAGACACAAAGTGACCATGGTACATAGATATATGTTTGTTTCATGCTATTATCCTATCCACTTTACTACTGAACTCATTTACCAAAATGAGTTTCATATACAACATGGTAAACCTGTGATGTGTTTGCTTGTTTCTCTTTTAGAATGCGGACAAAATATTGGAGAACAATACGCCGTTATGCAATGGTAAAGGAAGTAATGCAGATAAGGTTCAAGATAGTGAGACATCCCTGTTGGTCTCCAAGAAAGCTGATAAAAACTATCTTGACGACAGTGAGAGAACCCAAAAGTCCTGTCTTGATGTAGTGTCCGAGTTACTGGCCACTACTGCTGGAACAAGCTCTTTGAACTCGCTGCCTGAATCAGTTCTTCTTCTTGAGCCTCAACTTCAAGTTGAAAGGCATCGATCAGATGTGCTGCGACAAGAAGCTGAAGGACTGAGGAAGTCCCTGCAAAATTCAGATGCATACTTCCTGGTGCAACATCAAGCGCTGGAGGATTTAAGCGCCAAACAAGAGAAAGTTAATAAGCTTGCTAAGCATCTTGCCAGCATTATGGGTACCCAGGATATTGTTTCTTGAGATCTTCTGAAGTGGTTTTAGTTCTGGACTTGTTTTGCTGCGGCGTTTATTTGCGCTGGTCGCCAACTTTGGCAACCACTGTATATGATATGCTGCTTTGTTCCCTATATTTTCACTGGAGGCGAACTTTGATGCCCAGTGGATGTAATATGTGTAATACCAGTGATAGCTTAGCGTAAGTTGCTTGCTTATGTATTTCCTTGCTGTCTTGTTTATTTGTTTGCTTGTAGTCAGTGCAGTTCTTTTCCGTGGTTTGCTAGTGGCCGCAATAACATATTTTTTTAAACTAGGCCACAATAACCATGGGCTACATATTTACTGTAGTGACACTGGGCCTCCTACCGGCCATAGAAACAATGGGCCTTCTACGGGCCGTAGACACAATGGGCCTTCTACGGTCTGTATCATCAATGGGCCTTATATGGGCCGTATGATCGATTGCCCAAACATGGGCCAATAACAGACCGCATTATAGCCGTAAACGAGCTAGAGTTGGAATCGCCCGTTCATGGGCCGACCATGATGGGCCGTCGTTAATAGGCCATATTTGATGACGCTATGAAAATGACCCAATGTATTAACGAGCCACAAACGTGCCGACTGTAACAACGGGCTGAATTTGGCCCACAAGCAGAAAATGACAGTAACGGGCTGTAAGTAACCGAATGCTGGAAATGAGCCCAAGAATAAATGGGCCCTGAGAAGGCCGAAAGATAACATGGGCTGGAAACGGCCCAATGGAATAATGGGCCGTTAATGGGTATAAAGTGATACACTATTCATTACGGGCCAGTTTCACCATGGGCCGTTAATGGGCCAAGAGTTACAAATGGCCTCATATGGGCTGAAAGCCGTCATGGGCCATACATGGGTCGGAAGTTAAAATGGGATGGAATCATATTGGACGGCCCATATGATGCTACTGGGCCTAATTCAGATAGGTCGTAACGGGCCCTGGGTTAGTGGGCTGTAAATGGGCTATATGCGAACATGCCTTTAACAAGCTTTTAGTGGGCCAGCCCGCCACCTTTTTACCAAGTCAAACGGGCCGGCCTTTTCACAGGAATGGGACTCTGTTGGGTTGTGCCATGTGTCGATGTATCATAGGCGCCTTGTGTCCAATGAGTGGATGACATCTTTCCCAACAATGAGCCGACACGTGTTTCCTCCAGCCATTGATGATTTTACACGTGGAAAATCCCCATTGGTCGAGGATGTTAACGGGTTATTGGATCCAAAATCGGACCCGATAGCTTAACGGCATTCCGTTACGGTGGATGCCACGTGTCGGTCACCCTTGGCGAAAGTACTTCTGTGACGCGCGATTTATCGTCATGGAAGTGGACACTTCCGTGATGATAATTTTGGTAATGTCATGGAACACTTCTACGACAGCACAGGTATGACTATCTTGATTATATCATAAAATCGTCATGGATGTACATCATGATAGAAAACGTGACCTACTGTGACAAACACATATCATCACGTAAGTGTATTTTTTTGTAGTGTTTGTGAGTAGTTACTTTTGTTCTTGAGGACATGGGACAAGTCTGGTTATAAGTAATCATGTGAATTCGGTATTCATTTGATATTTTGATGATACTAGATGACACCCCACGCATTGTTGCGGGAATGCATGCCACAAAAACAATTCATTAAACATGGAAATTCTTATTTGCAAAGATAGGGATGAATGCAGATAGTATAATTGATAATTCTCAATAACTGAAAGCACCGTGGGATGCTGCGCTAAAATATGAAAAATTGTTCAAACAATGTGATCCGAGGCCAAGTCCATTGCAATGCAAGATAGTCCTGTTAACAAAATGAATTCGCACGAAGAGAAATACTAATCCCAGATGCAGTATGGATATGGTAGGCGCTCTGTTGGAAAAGCAGTGCCTAGGAGGCGCTTAGGCACGCCTAGGCGTTAGGCAATGGCCAGACGCCTCGCCTAGGGCATAAATGGGGGTCTAGGCAGGCAAGTAAGGAATTGCCTATGCAAGCAAGAAATCATGCCACATACTTCACTAATTTGCCAAACGGGTTATATTCCAATGGTAGTCGACGGAAATTAAGTTATTTATATGCCCTAAACTAATATCAACACCCATATAATAATCATAAATACACTACGAGTAAAAACTATATTACCGCCTAGGCCGCGCCTAGGGCGCTTAGGCACCGGCTAGGCACTAGGCAAAGGCCAACCGCCTCACTTACGCCTACCGCTTTTTCCAACCTTGGGCATATAGATACTTTAACCAAAATGTTTGCAGAAAAAGTATTGAGAATAAACTAAATGTACCATACGTAAATAATATGTCCACAGTATGTAAACAGAACGACATTGACTATAATTATAATAAATAAGACCTCAAGGCCTTAGTGGCTCCATTCCACTTTCTAAAGCATACAGAACCGATGCCGGGTATGAATTACCAAGATCCTTAGAGAGACAGGTCGTTGGATAGATAGCAATTAATTCGATCCACATTGTGTCAAATCCTCGACTCCATTGCCGAGCTTAGCATGGATGTACACACTGTTGTCGGCCCATCATTCCTTCATTCCACAGACAATCACTATAAAAAATTAGCAGCAAGCATATTTTTTTCTGTGGCTGGACTTGAGGCTGCAAAATAATGGTGAAGCTGGCTAGGATGATTATTTGTAGTTGCTTTGTCTACCAGCCTATTAATGAGCAACAAGCATACATTTATTTTTTGTGACTGGATAAGAGCCACCAAAAACAAAACAATTGATGGGAGAAATACGACGGATTTTGCACCATCAATGTCGTTGAGACTGTCTTGCACCACAGACCTACTTTGGCTAGCTCCATGTCATGTGTTCTCAGCTAATGTAGTTGCTAGCTGTAGCTGTGATAGGGAGTTCATAATAGCATACGTCTCAAAGCTAACTAAGTATGAGGGCTTCAAATTACAGAAAATCCTTACATTAATATATAGCACAATATAAACTTCTCAGTGTTTAACTATCCGTGGTGGAAAACAGGGATATAGATGCATCTTCAGGATATACATGTTAAAAGCCAATTGTTCGAAGTACATGGATGTTTATATGTGCCATTAATCAACCATCATGAACTTCTACCAAAAAAGGTGTAGCAAATTATGGTAAGATAGCTAATATAAGGCCATACATGTTATGCTAATTTTTCCAAATGGGATTTAGAAAACCAAAAGAAATATGAAATAATCTATTAAAATGTAGAATGCCAATAGCTCTCGAATTATATGCCTGAATTGTAAGTGTGCACATCAAACTTAATGAAAATATGATGGTTTGATGAGTAGATGTATTAATCAGTCCTCGTGTTTTCACCATAAGAGCATGAAGTTTAACATTACCTTTGTACTGTACTTGATTCTTGGGTCCTTCCGATATATTATCCTAAGAATTATTTTGCTATCACCATTGTTTGCCTATCAACATCCTCTAAAACAGCAATCAGTGGATAAAACGTGAAACCTATGGTAACCAAATTATTTCTTTTGTAGGTTATTGCTGTGACTAACCAAGAGTTAAGCAAGCACAAATAGTTGCTTGTTTCTAACTGAACTACAACAGTGAGGCTCTATCCAAAATACCATGGCAAAATTTCTGAACACGACATCTTCAGGAAAAGAAAGTATAGTATTCTCACCTTAGCAAATTTTAGATACTCACAATTCGACATCACCCGAAAATTTTTGGATGAAATCTTCCAATGATGCAGTAGAAAAGAATCTCATATTTTTCTCACCTTTTATTTGGACCGCATAGAATCGAAATTTGGAAGATCGGGAAGGGAGCGAGGCTGGTTGAGCTCAGTTACCAAAGGGGTTGGCACAATTGCTCACTTTACAGTGGCAGGGGTCAACCTACTCCTTGCCGTAATTCCAGCGATCGTGGGGGTTTGCAAGGTTATCCATTGCGATTACTCGACACGAGAATTTCGATCTTTGCTTTCGCCACGTAAGGCAGGATATGGTTGGGAATACACCTATTGGGCTCTCTCACCAACATAGCAAAATCGTGGAGCGGGCAGTCTGTGGCAGGTTTTTCCTGATGTTGTTGAGCGACCAGTAGGAGGAGGAGGCCACAACTGCGAGAAGTGACACAAACGGCTCAGACATGACCACTAACAAGGCCACTGCTCTAGCAAGCTGTGGCTCTGCCTCGACATCAACCTAGACTAGAACCTCGACCTTCCCATCTCATGGCTCCGATGTGATCGAGTGATGGGTAAATATATTGGTGCATCCTTTCCAGTGCCATGATGTAATGGTGTTTAGAGAAGATGAAGTGGGGGAGAAGTTGTTGTGGAGAAGACAAGAGGTTGCAATTGGGAAAAGAGGAGGCGCTGCATTGAAAAAGGAGGTCCCGGGAGTGGGGAAGAGGAATCGTGCGACGGGGAACCTCTCGGGGAGAAAACGCCCACAACAAAATGGTGCAGTGTGGAACCCTATGTAAAAAAACATGGAATGGTCGAGAGGATAGAAAAAATAAAAGAAAAAACTTGATGATGTGGCAGATTAGCTGAGGTGACTGGCTGCATGTCGATTACTGATGTGGATAGCCTGCGTGTCAAGAGAAATAGGTTAGTGGGGGTGAACTATTTAGGTATTATAGATGTATGTTGTTGCTTCCTTTAGTGGTGTCATGTGAACATCAACTACATGACACTTCACCATCCTTGGGCCTATGGAGTAATAAGTATATGATGGGTTGCTAGAGTGATAGAAGTTTAAACTGTAGTTTATGCGTTATTCCATAAGGGATTGATTTGGATCCATATGTTTCATTCTATGGTTATATTTATTTTAATTCTTCTTTCGTAGTTGCAGATGCTTGTGAGAGGGGGTAATCATAAGTGGGAGCCTTGTTCAAGTAAGAACAACATCCAAGCACCGGTCCACCCACATATCAAATAATCAAAGCAGCGAACGTGAATCAAACAAACATGATTAAAGTGACTAAATGATAATTCCCATGTGTCCTCAAGAATACTACTTGTTACCCATTACGAAATACCTTGCTACAAAACTATCTATCGCTGTTACTTACAACACTTGTAGAGAATACCTTGCTGAAAACCTCTTGTCATTTCCTTCTGCTCCTTGTTGGGCTCGACACTCTTACTTATCAAAAGGACTACGATTGATCCCCTATACTTTTGGGTCATCAAAACTCTTTTCTGGTGCCGTTGCCAGGGAGTGAAGCGCCTTTGGTAAGTGGAATTTGGTAAGGAACATTTATACTACGTGGTGGAATTTTCTGTCACTTGTTACTATGGAAAATAATCCTTTGAGGGGTTTGTTCGGGGTATCTTCACCTCGACTAGAAGCACTAAGAATTGCCACTCAACCTACTGGACCTATTGAAAATATTTATTATGAAATTCCTTCGGGTATGTTGGCGAAACTGCTAGCTAATCCTTATGTAGGAGATGGAACAGTGCATCCTGATATGCACTTGATCTATGTGGAATAAATTTGTGGATTGTTTAGGCTTGCAGATTTATCCAAGGATGGAGTTAAGAAGAAGGTTTTCCCTTTATCTTTGGAGGGAAAGGCATTGAAATGGTATAGGCTATTGGATGATATTGGGATGTGGGACTGGAACCGATTGAAATTGGAATTTCATCAGGAGTTTTATCCCATGCCTCTGGTTCATCGTGATCGGAATTATATATATAATTTTTTGGCCTTGTGAAGGAGAAAGTATATCTCAAGCTTGGGGGGAGGCTTAAGTCCAGGATGTACACATGCCCCAATCATGAGCTCTGAAGATAAATTATTATCCAAAACTTTTATGTTTGGCTTTCTCATAATGATCAACCCATGCTCGATTCTTCTTCTACTGGTTCCTTTACGAAGAAAACTATTGAATTCAAAGGGGGTCTTCAGGAAAGAATTAAACACAATTCTGAAGATTGGGAACTTGACAAAGGTAATTGATACGTCCATTTTGCATCATGTTTTCATATCAATATTTATTGCATTATGGACTATTATTTCACTTATAATACACTTCTTATGCCTTTCTCTCTTATTTTGCAAGTTTCACATGAAGAGGGAGATTGCCGGTAGCTAGAATTCTGGACAGAAAGGGCTATATCGGAGACACCTTATCTGCACCACTCCAAATGAGATGAAAATTGACGGAGAATTATTTTGAAATATATAAAAAATATTGTCAAAAGAATCAATAGAAGGGAGTCCACCAGGCATGCCCCCTAAGCTTGTGGGGTCCCTGGAAGGCCTCCGATACCCAACGTATTAACGGGCAACAAACGTGCCGATTGTAACAACGGGATGAATTTGACCCACAAGCAAGAAATGACAGTAACGGTCCGTAATTAACTGAATGCTGGAAATGAGCCCAAGAATAAATGGGCCCTGAGAAGGCCGAAAGATAACATGGGCTGGAAACGGCCCAATGGAATGATGGACCGTTAATGGGTATAAAGTGATACACCGTTCATTACTGGCCAGTTTCACCACGGGCCGTTAATGGGCCAAGAGTTACAAAGGGCCTCATATGGGCCGAAAGCCGTCATGGGCCATACATGGGCCGGAAGTTAAAATGGGCTGGAATCATATTCGACGGCCCATATGATGCTACTGGGCCTAATTCGGATAGGTCGTAACGGGCCCTAGGTTAGCGGGCTGTAATTGGGCTATATGCAAACAGGCCTTTAACAGGCTTTTAGTGGGCCGGCCCGCCACCTTTTGACCAAGTCAAACGGGCCGGCCTTTTCATAGGAATGGGCCTCTGTTGGGCTGTGCCACGTGTCGACGTATCATAGGCGCCTTGGGTCCAATGAGTGGATGACATCTTTCCCAACGATGAGCCGGCACGTGTTTCCTCCAGCCATTGATGATTTTACACGTGGAAAATCCCCATTGGTCGAGGCTGTTAACGGGTTATCGGATCCAAAACCGGACCCGATAGCTTAACAGCGTTCCATTCCGGTGGATTCCACATGTCGGTCACCCTTGACGAAAGTACTTCTGTGACGCGTGATTTATCTTCATGGAAGTGGACACTTCCGTGATGATAATTTTGGTAACGTCATGGAACACTTCTACGACAGCACATGTATGACTATCTTGATTCTATCATAAAATCGTCATGGAAGTACATGCATGACAGAAAACGTGACCTACTGTGACAAACGTGTATCATCACGGAAGTGTATTTTTTGTAGTGTTTATGAGTAGTTACTATTGTTATAAATAATCTTGTGAATTCGGTATTCGTTTGATATTTTGATGATACTAGATGACACCCCACGCGTTGTTGTGGGAATGCATGCCACAAAAACAATTCATTAAACATGGAAATTCTTAGATGCAAAGATAGGGCTGAATGCAGATAGTATAACTGATAATTCTCAATAACTGAAAGCACCGTGGGATGCTGAGCTAAAATATGAAAAATTGTTCAAACAATGTGATCCGAGGCCAAGTCCATTGCAATGCAAGATAGTCCTGTTAACAAAATGAATTCGCATGAAGAGAAATACTAATCCCAGATGCACCGTGGCTCTAAGAGAAATACTAATCCCAGATGCAGTATGGCTATGGTAGGCGTATAGATACTTTAACCAAAATGATTGCTGAAAAAGTATTGAGAATAAACTAAATGTACCATACGTAAAGAATATGTCCACAGTATGTAAACAGAAATACATTGACTATAATTATAATAAATAAGACCTCAAGGCATTAGTGGCTCCATTCCACTTTCTGAAGCATAGAGAACCGATGCCAGGTACGAATTCCCAAGATCTTTGGAGGGACAGTTCCTTGGATAGATGGCAATTAATTCGATCCAAATTGTGTCAAATCCTCGACTCCATTGCCGAGATTAGCATGGATGTACACACTGTTGTCGGCCCATCATTCCTTCATTCCACAGACAATCACTATAAAAAATTAGCAGCAAGCATATTTTTTCTATGGCTGGAATTGAGGCTGCAAAATAATGGTGAAGCTGGCTAGGATGATTATTTCTAGTTGCTTTGTCTACCAGCCTAATAATGAGCAACAAGCATACATTTATTTTTTGTGACCGGATAAGAGCCACCAAAAACAAAACAATTGACGAGAAAAATAAGACGGATTTTGCACCATCAATGTCGTCGAGACTGTCTTGCACCACAGACCTACTTTGGCTAGCTCCATGACATGTGTGCTAAGCTAATGTAGTTGCTGGCTGTAGCTGTGATAGGGAGTTCATAATAGCATACCTCTCAAAGCTAACTAAGTATGAGGGCTTCAAATTACAGAAAATCCTTACATTAATATATGTCACAATATAAACTTCTCAGTGTTTAACTATCCATGGTGGAAAATAGGGATATAGATGCATCTTCAGGATATACATGTTAAAAGCCAATTGTTGGAAGTACATGGATGTTTATATGTGCCATTAATCAACCATCATGAATTTCTACCAAAAAGGTGTAGCAAATTATGGTAAGATAGGTAATATAAGGCCATACATGCTATGCTAATTTTTCCAAATGGGATTTAGAAAACCAAAAGAAATATGAAACAATCTATTAAAATGTAGAATGCCAACAACTCTCGAATTATATGCCTGAACTGTAAGTGTGCACATCAAACTGAATGAAAATATGATGGTTTGATGAGTAGATGTATTAATCAGTCCTCGTGTTTTCACCATAAGAACATGAAGTATAACATTACCTTTGTACTGTACTTGATTCTTTGGTCCTTTCGATATATTATCTTAAGAAATATTTTGCTATCACCATTGTTTGCCTGCCAACATCCTCTAAAACAACGCTCAGTGGATAAAACATGAAACCTATGGTAACCAAATTATTTGTTTTGTAGGTTATTGTTGTGACTAACCAAGAGTTAAGCAAGCACAAGTAGTTGCTTGTTTCTAACTGAACTACAACAGTGAGGCTCTATCCAAAATACCATGGCAAAATTTCTGAACATGACATCTTCAGGAAAAGAAAGTACCGTATTCTCACCTTGTCAAATGTTAGATACTCACAATTCTACAACACCCGACAAATTTGGATGACATCTTCCAACGATGTAGCAGAAAAGAATCTCATATTTTTCTCACCTTTTATTTGGACTGCATTGAAGCAAAATTTGGAAGATCGGGAAGGGAGCGAGGCTGGCTGAGCTCGGTTGCAAAAGGGGTTGGTATAATTGCTCACTTTACAGTGGCAGGGGTCAACCTACTACTTGCCATGATTCCAGTGATCATGGGGGTTCGCAAGGTTATCCACTGCGATTACTCGACGTGACAATTCTGATCTTTGCTTTCGCCACGTAAGGCAGGATATGGTTGGGAATACACCTGTTGGGCTCTCTCACCAACATAGCAAAATTGAGGAGCGGGCAGTCTGTGGCAGGTGTTGCCTGATGTTGTTGAGCGACCAGTAGGAGGAGGAGGCCACGACTGCGAGACGCGACACAAACGGCTCAGACAGGACCACTAACAAGGCCACTGCTCTAGCAAGCTGTGGCTCTGCCTCGACATCAACCTACACCAGAACCTGGACCTTGCCATCTCATGGCTCCGATGTGATCGATTAATGGGTAAATATAGAGGTGCTTCCTTTCCAGTGCCATGATTTAATAGTGTTTAGAGAAGATGAAGTGGGGGAGAAGTTGTTGTGGATAAGACAAGAGGTTGCAATTGGGAAGAGGAGGAGGCGCTGCATTGAAAAAGGAGGTCGCGGGAGTGGGGAAGAGGAATTGTGCGACGGGGAAACTCTCAGGGAGAAAACGCCCCAACAAAATGGTGCGGTGTGGAATCCTGTGTAAAAAAACATGGAATGGTCGAGAGGATAGAAAAAATAAAAGAAAAAACTTGATGATGTGGCTGATTAGCTGAGGTGGATGGCTGCATGTCGATTACTGATGTGGATAGCCTACATGTCAAGAGAAATAGGTTAGTGGGATGAACTATTTAGGTATTATAGATGTATGTTGTTGCTTCCTTTAGTGGTGTCATGTGAACATCAACTACATGACACTTCACCATCCTTGGGCCTATGGAGTAATAAGTAGATGATGGGTTGCTAGAGTGACAGAAGTTTAAACCGTAGTTTATGCGTTATTAAATAAGGGATTTGTTTGGATCCATATGTTTCATTCTATGGTTATATTTATCTTAATTCTTCTTTCTTAGTTGCGGATGCTTGCGAGAGGTGGTAATCATAAATGGGAGGCTTGTTCAAGTAAGAACAACATCCAAGCATCGGTCCACCCACATATCAAATAATCAAAGCAGCGCACGTGAATCAAACAAACATGATGAAAGTGACTAAATGATAATTCCCATGTGTCGTCAAGAATGCTACTTGTTACCCATTACAAAATACCTTGCTACAAAACTATCTATCACTGTTACTTACAACACTTGCAAAGAATACCTTGCTGAAAACCTCTTGTCATTTCCTTCTACTCCTTGTTGGGCTTGACACTCTTACTTATCAAAAGGACTACCATTGATCCCCTATACTTTTGGGTCATCAAAACTCTTTTCTGGTGTCGTTGCCAGGGAGTGAAGCGCCTTTGGTAAGTGGAATTTGGTAAGGAAACATTTATACTACATGCTGGAATTTTCTGTCACTTGTTACTACGGAAAATAATCCTTTGAGGGGTTTGTTAGGGGTATCTTCACCTCGACTAGAAGAACTAAGAATTGCCACTCAACCTACTAGACCTATTGAAAATATTTATTATGAAATTCCTTCGGGTATGTTGGCGAACTGCTAGCTAATCCTTATGTAGGAGATGGAACAGTACATCCTGATATGCACTTGGTCTATGTGGAATGAATTTCTGGATTGTTTAGGCTTGCAGATTTATCCAAGGATGGAGTTAAGAAGAAGGTTTTCCCTTTATCTTTGGAGGGAAAGGCATTGAAATGGTTGTAGCGACCAGACCTCAAACAGTCTGATCTCTGTGCTCAGGTGTCATCCCTGGATCAGTAATGCTGACACCACACATTACTTGAAGGATTTATAACAGAGTAGCAATCACACACTTATTACATCGAGTGTCTCAAAAGAGAACTTATTACAATAAATATGGCTTAAGGCCATCTAATAACGATAATAGCGGAAGGCTTGGAAGATAAGTGAGTCCATCAACTCCAACGGCATCACTGAGTATAGAACCACGACCTAAAGGCACCTTACTCGTTGTCTGAAAAGTCTGCAACATGAAACGTTGCAGCCCGAAATGGGTCAGCACATGGAATATGCTGGCAATGTAACATATAGAGAGTAATGAAAGAGTAAGCTATACTACATGCATATTTGGCTGGTGGAAAGCTCTATGGTTATAGTTTTGCGTAAAGCCAATTTTTCCCTACTGCAAAGGAATAAATTTTATTTAACTATCATGGTGGTTGTTAAACATTGAGAATGGTTGACAGCATCCTCAATCCCAATTAGAGTAATCATCATTAAAAACCCAACAAAATTAATTTAGAGTAACATGATGAGATTCACATGATATCCAAGTACTAGATACTCAAAACGTCCATAACCGGGGACACAGCTTATCATGATTAGTTTGTACACTCTGCAGAGGTTTGCGCACTTTTCCCCACAAGACTCGATCGCCTCCGTTGGATTTCTCGCACTACATGGTGTTTGAGAAACGGATGACCGAGACATAGTCTTTCAGAAGCGCTAGCACCTTACGATGGGTAGACCGGTACACCTACTTTCCCCTACATCTGCTAGTCTACCCTGTAAGAGTTCGCACGACTTAATCAACTATGCCAGAGCCCATAATGGCTTGTGGCTGCACACGGAAGTTTCTAGCATGAATAATCTCATGATCCCTTTGAGCCTGGGTGGCGGTCCAATAGAAACAGGCAAATCCTGGAAACCCAGGTACCTCAATCCACCCAGATGTGTATTTAAGTTTCCACCTTAGATAAACCATTAAATTAACAAAACTCACATCTGTCATGGATATCACTCACCCAATCCACGTCTACTAGCATAGCATGGCATAATAAGCAAACGTAGAAGTAACTCCCAAAGGTTTGATAGTAAAACAGGTAATAGATACTACCTCAATTACTATCCATCCCACAGTTTAATTAGATCCTAATCATGCAATGTTTGAGAATTGATCTAATGCAATAAAACTGGGTAGTAAAAGAGGTATGATCAAAGTGTTACTTGCCTTGCTGATGATCCGCGAAACCTAGAGATTCGAAGTAATAGCCGGCGCACTCCGGGTATTCTATCGCAGACAAACAAACAAGCATACAATAAGTACTCATCTAATGCACAGGTAAAACTCAATTAAGAGATCTAACCAGAAAGTCCAACTTAAGAACTCCAGTTTGCAAAAAGAATCAAATCGAACGAAGATACGAAAGTCAAACGGCGAAAGAAAACAACTTCGTTCTACTAATCTAGATCTAAGTCAATTTTTACAGTAGCAAAAACTTGTTCAAGTTGGTTAAACGGATAGAGAGTTTCGAGACGAAACTCCAGGCGCTTGAATCGCCTGATTCCGATAAACGAGCGAAAAGTTATACTAAAACGAAAATCGGATCAGAAATCGTGATCAGAAAATAACCGCGGAAAATCCGAGAAAAAGAAAAACGACGAACGGGTTAACGAACGAACGTTCCTTATCCAGATCTAAACGATGAACGCGTTCGTTAAAACGAACGAACGAGCGAACGCTCGCTAATTAAACTAAACCGAAAATAAAACCGATCTAATAACAAAACCGAAACAAAAAAAACCGAAAATAAAACCGACGGAAAACCGATCGGTTTTCTAAAAAAAACGGCACAGAAAACGAGGCAGCGGCGAACCTCAGGCGGCGGGTCGCAGCGGCGGCGGCGTCCGGCGGCGGCGGTGGCGGGCGGCGGCGGCTAGGGTTAGGGTTTCGGCGCGGGTGGGCTGGCGGCGGCGCTATTGGGCTGGGGCGGCTCGGGGCACGGCTATTTAAAGGCTGCCCTCGGGCGGTGTCCCGCTCGGGTACGGCCCGAAGTCAGTTCGTTTTTTTTAAATAATTACGCTCTGGAAAAAATAAAAAGACTAAACGGACTCCAGAAATCCCGAAATAAATTTTCCCGGACTTCTAAAATCAAGCCCGACAAAGT
Source organism: Triticum dicoccoides (assembly GCF_002162155.2). Lineage (NCBI taxonomy): Eukaryota > Viridiplantae > Streptophyta > Magnoliopsida > Poales > Poaceae > Triticum > Triticum dicoccoides. Next base: position 331,252,440 of record NC_041385.1, on the reverse strand, counting down.
AAACATTTATTTGGGGCCTAAATTCAATTTTGAAAAACATATATTTTTCCTAAATTCAAATAAAAATATCGAAAAACTCCGAAAAAAATCTTATTTGATTTTATTATTAAATCCTCAATATTTCTGTATTTTGGAAAAGTCATTTTATTCCCTCTCTCATATTTTTGTAATAGAAATAATTGATGATAAAATAAATAAAATCAAATGATCCTATTCCCAAAATTTGAGAAAACTTAAATATGAAAATAACGAAATCCCCAACTCTCTCCGTGGGTCCTTGAGTTGCGTAGAATTTCTAGGATCAAAACCAAAAGCAAATAAAATATGATATGCATTGATGATCTAATGTATAACATTCCAAATTGAAAATTTGGGATGTTACAATGGTATAGGCTATTGGATGATATTGGGATGTGGGACTGGAACCGATTGAAATTGGAATTTCATCAGGTGTTTTATCCCATGCCTCTAGTTCATCGTGATTTATATATATAAATTTTGGCCTCATGAAGGAGAAAGTATATCTCAAGCTTGGGGGGAGGCTTAAGTCCAGGATGTACACATGCCCCAATCATGAGCTCTCAAGATAAATTATTATCCAAAACTTTTATGTTTGGCTTTCTCATAATGATCAACCCATGCTCGATTCTTCTTCTATTGGTTCCTTTATGAAGAAAACTATTGAATTCAAAGGGGGTCTTCAGGAAAGAATTAAACGCAATTCTGAAGATTGGGAACTTGACAAAGGTAATTGATACGTCCATTTTGCATCATGTTTTCTTATCAATATTTATTGCATTATGGACTATTATTTCATTTTATAATACAAATATTATGCCTTTTCTCTCTTATTTTGCAAGTTTCACATGAAGAGGGAGATTGCCGGTAGCTGGAATTCTGGACTAGAAATGGCTATATCGGAGACACCTTTTCTACACAACTCCAAATGAGCTGAAAATTGTCGGAGAATTATTTTGAAATATACAAAAAATATTGGCGAAAGAATCAATAGAAGGGAGTCCACCAGGCATTCCCCCTAAGCTTGTGGGGTCCCTGACAGGCCTCTGATGCCAATCTTCTACTATATGATGCCATTTGACCTATAAAAAAATCAAAAGGAAGGTTTCGGGACGAAGCACCACCGTCTCGAGGCGGAACCTGGGTAGGAGCACTTTTGCTCTCCGACGGAGCGATTTTGCAGGGGAAACTTCCCTCCGGGAGGGGAAATCAAAGCCATCGACATCATCTACAACCCTCTCAATGTGGAAGGACCAATATTCATCAACATCTTCACCAGCACCATCTCATCTCAAACCATAGTTCATCTCTTGTATTCAATCTTAGTCTCAAAACCTCATATTGGTACTTGTGGGTTGTTAGTCGTGTTGATTACATCTTATAATTGATGCTAGTTGGTTTATTCGATGGAAGATTATATGTTCAAATCCTTATTGATATTAAATACCCCTCTGATCTTGGACATGAATATGATTTGTGAGTAGTTACTTTTGTTCTTGAGGACATGGGAGAAGTGTTGTCATTAGTAATCATGTGAATTTGGTATTCGTTCAATATTTTGATGATATGTATGTTGTGATTCCCTTAGTGGTGTTATGTGAACGTCGACTACATGACACTTAACCATATTTGGGCCTAATGGAAGGCATAGTGGAGTAGTTATTAGATGATGGGTTTCTAGAATGATAGTGGAGTAGTTACTACATGACACTTTACCCTAGTTTATGCGCTATTCCGTAAGGGGCTGATTTGGATCCATATGCTTCATGATATGGTTAGATTTATCTTAATTCTTATTTCGTAATTATGGATGCTTGCGAGAGGGGGTAATCATAAGTGGCAGGCTTTTTCAATTAAGAATAGCACCAAAGCACCGGTCCACCCACATATCAAATTATAGAAGTAGCGAACGTGGATCAAACAAACATGATGAAAGTGACTAGATGAAATTCCCGTGTGTCCTCAAGAACGCTTTCCCTATTATAAGAGACCGTTCCGACCTATCCTTTTCTACAAAAAGTATTGGCCTACCTTGCTGCACCTTTATTACCGTTTGATCGTTACAAATTACCTTGCTACCAAACTATCCGTTACCAATAATTTTAGTGCTTACAGAGAATACCTTGTTGGGAATTGCTTGTAATTTCCTTCTGCTCCTTGTTTGGTTCGACACTCTTACTTATCAAAAGGACTATGATTGATCCCCTATACTTGTGGGTCATCAAGACTCTTTTCTGGCACCATTGCCAGGGAGTGAAGCGCATTTCGTGAGTGGAATTTGGTAAGGAAACATTTATATTACGTACTGAAATTTACTATCACTTGTCATTATGGAAAACAATACTTTGAGGGGTTTGTTGAGGGTATCTTCACCTTGACTGGGAGCACAAAGAGTTGCTCCTCAACTTACTGTACCTACTTAAAATATTTATAATGATATTCCTTCGGATATGATAGAGAATCTGCTAGCTAATCCTTATGCAGGAGATGGAACAATACATCCTGGTATGCACGTAATCTATGTGGATGAAGTTTGTAGATTATTTAAGATTACAGATTTATCCGAAGATGGAATTAAGAAGCTTTTCCCTTTATCTTTGGGGGGAAATGCATTGACATGGTATAGGGTATGTGATGATACTTTAACTTGGGATTGGAATCGGTTGAAATTGAAATTTCATCAAAAGTTTTATCCTATTCATCTGGTTCAACATGATTGGAATTATATATATATATATATATATATATATATATATATATATAAAATTTTTGGCCCCGTGAAGGAGAAAATATCACTCAAGCTTGGGGGACGCTTAAGTACATGATGTACACATGCCCCAATCATGAGCTCTCAAGAGAAATTACTTACACATTTTTTATGCTCGACTTTCTCATAATGATCAAACCCTGCTCGATTCTTCTTCTAATGGTTCCTTTATGAGGAAAACTATTGAATTCAGATGAGATCTTATGGAAAGAATTAAACACAAATATGAAGATTGGGAACTCAACAAAGGTAAAGAGTTAGGTATAAAACTTGAGTTTGATTGGGTTAAATCTTTTATGGATACCGATGCTTTTCATAAGTTTAACACTAAATATGGACTTGACTCTGAGATAGTAGCCTCCTTTTGTGAATCATTTGCTCCTCATGTTGATCTCCCTAAGGAGAAGTGGTTTAAATATCATCCCTCTATTAAGGAAAATATTGACGAACCTGTTATAGTTAAAGATGAAACTATCATTTACAATGTTGATCCAGTTGTACCTACTGCTTATATTAAGAAACCACCTTTTCTTGTTAGGATAAAGGAACATGCTAAAGTTTCAACTGTGATTAATGTCATAGTTTTGTCATGGCAGATGCCCTTGTGAAAGGACTTAGGTGTGGAGCCATCGCAACGTAGGTTAGCTTAAAGGGGTTGAGCGGGACGAGAGACACAGGTTTACCCAAGTTCGGCCCCTCACCAACGAGGCAAAAGCCTACTTCCTGATTGTGTTATATTGTTTGAGTATCGATTACAAGGGAGGGGAATCGCTTAACCTAGCTCTCAATTGATTGTACCTTAAGTTTACCCACTGTGGGGTTGCCTTTATATACATAGGTCAAGGCCCTGGGCTTACAAGAGTCCAAGCCAGATCATTCAACGTGACCGACCCAGGTTCTAAGTCGCCTTTCCTTGCCAGGCAAGTCGCCATCAGGCGGCGCATACCTTTGGGTTATGATGCCATCTTTCGGTCTTGGGCCTTCAATAGGCCCATGTTGTAAGCTGCCTCCAAGCTCTTAAATCTTGGGCCTTCTTAGGCTTTCACTTATGAGTCGCCAACAGTGTAACCCGATGCCTCTTGGGCGGGTCATACCATGGGGTTATATCCCCAACATTAGGCCCCAGATTGATTTGAACTTGTTCATATCAATCTTCATCCTCTAGTTGGCGAGTCTTCTTCAATTCATCTAAAATTTTACCTTGAACATACCTTCATGACCCACCACAAGAAAAGATGATGACATTATTAAATTCAAAAAAATCTTATGACATCACAACTCACCTTTGCATTAATCAGCCATTCCGAAAATCGAGGCGCTCCCTCTGTTATGATAATTATGACGCCTCCTCGATCTTCGGGCCTGCCGCTTCACTGTTCACCTTTTCTTTATAAATAGGGACGGGGGGCCTGCCTTTTCACTTTTTACCCCTGTCTCCTCCTCTTCTTCTTCCTCGTGTCGTTCGTCACGACCGGAGCTCCGCCGCCCCAGCCAAGCTTCATTAACAACTCCACCAAAGGCCGCTGCATCAACTTGTTTGAACCAGAGATCTGCGGTGCTCGTCCGCTCTTCACCTTTCTGAGATTCACATTAGGGCACTTGCGTTCATGTAGTTCATCAATGTTCATCCAAGCCCATCCAAGTTCATCCATCCACTGTTTTAGAAGTGGTATTTTAATCCAAAAAAGTAGAAGTAGTGCGGTAGTAGTTTTAGCTTTTATCTCGCATCTTTTTGTGATTTAGTACCCAACTTACTAGTTCTTCTACTGCGACATTCTAGGTTTACCAAATATGCATCTTTTCTGAACTGCCACAGATCTATAAATGCAACCACAATCTGCAAAACTTGTTTGCCCAATAGTTAGCAAAATTTCAACAACTTAGGATTTGTAGATAATTGACCCGCCCTTCATTTTTCGTGCGGCTTAACAATGACTTTGTAATCTACCAATAAATCCATAAGCTGATTATTTTATTTACCTTGTCATCATACTGCTGGCTTATAGTCTCAGAACTCAACCCGCTATATTCTTATTGCTTGATAATTGTTCCATCCATGGCTAGGGCGGCTCATAATTTTCTTAACGGTTTACTGTGCCGGTAGTTTTTAGCTCATTATTGCAAAATCATCATGTAATCACCTGGGCAACTCACCATTGCAATCTTGACACACCGTACTCTTACTCCTAGGTCGTAGCTTTTAACCCACCAATCATGACAAAGACTCCTACTTCTTGCGATTGGGTTGCTTATAGAGTCTCTGAGCTCTCACTGAACGAGTATGTAGACAAGGGGGTCTTACCATCCAAGGATGTCATCCACTGGCGGGTTCTAGGTGTTGAAACTACCCCTCAACCTGACGAGGGTGAAGTTGTCATCTTTGCGGATCACCTTCTCCGTGGTTTTTCACCGCCCGGGTCAAAGTTCTTCCGAGATGCTCTGCACTTTTACAACTTTCACCCCCAAGACATTGGACCCAATTCCGTATCAAATCTATGCCACTTTCAAGTCTTCTGCAAAGTGTATCTTCAAGAGGAGCCCACTGTTGACCTCTTTTGAGATTATTTTTATATCAACTGCCAGACTGAGATGTCAGATGGGCCCAGTCTTGAGCTCGGAGGTGTTTCTATTCAGAGGCGAACGGATGTAACCTTTCCCTCTGCCGCACTACCTAGCCATCCCAAGGAATGGAACTATACTTGGTTTTATTGCAGAGACACATCCGCAGCTGGATAGAAGTCCCTGCCAGGTTACCCCTTACCGGCTCACCACCAATGGCGTGCTCCCAGGTCGATTGACTGCCATAGAACGCGGTCACTATGCCTCTACTTTTTCAAAGATAAGGGCTTTGATCGCCAACGACTTAACTGGAGTCACTGCTTGGGGAGTCACTAGAAAACTGCAGCAAAGCGGGTCTAAACCCTTTCTGCGCTCTTAACCCGGCTCCTCCAGTGAGGATTCAAAAACTTCATATTGTTTATCCATCTCTTGTGGTTTATATACTTTCAACTATTGATTATGCTCATATGCGTATAGGCCGACTCTCCTTTCTTGAAGAACAAGGTAAACACTGCTTAGCCCACCAAGAAGACTAGGGAAGCTAAGTCCTCTAGCACGAATCGCCGCAAGAAAGCAACAACACAAGAGCTCTTTGAGATAAATGCCGGAGTTAGAACTTGACTCCCTTGGCCTTTTATTTATACAACTTATTGATGTTGATTCTTCTCAGGGCGAGGTAGAGACAAGCCACGCCGATGCAGTAGAGGTAATTCCTGTCTCCTCCGACTCAGAACCTTTGCCAAGAAAGAAAACACAGCGGGTCATCTGGAAAGTAAGATTTTCTCATCCTCTTGCTCATTTGAACCTAACTTTCTTTTGAAGACATAGCAACATGAATCCAGGCACTTCACCCCGGAGCGGCGGCTCTGAAGATCTTATGGTCGGCTTATCAAACACACCAACTCCTCGCAAGCGTCACAATGAGGTGCCTCATAGTCCAAATTTATCTCTTCCAGAGGCCGGTCTGACGCGCCAACCTCTGACTCCTTCTAATTCCAACTATCAGGGAACACCACCATCATCTGGCGACTCAAGTGGAACCCAGATGCCCGCCTTCATTGTTGCCCATGGGTAACTATTTTGAATTGTTGATAAAGGACTTGTGATGGTATACTCATAAGCTTTGTTATTTTTATCATCGGGCCAAAGCAAAAACTGGAAGAAGCAGAAGGTGGACGATTCTTCCAAAGCCCCTGAAGTATCTGAGCCAGAGAAGCAAACGACAGACGTTGCTAAGGCCCCTATCCAAGACCCCAAAGAGCCTGTTAATGACCAGCCACCGCAAATTGATGCTACGGTCCTTGAACAATGGATGCTGAGATTAACTCGGTTGTCCATCATGATCCGCCAATTCCTAAACCGCCCAATCCTTCCAAGTCTACTGACAAGAGTCCTGCCGATGCTAATATTGATGACATAATTGTTACCGGGTCAACTTTTAAGGCGCCCGAGGTCTCCAGAGTCCTAGCCAAGCACTTGGCCAAGAAAGAAACACCTTCACTGGAGAAAGGCAAGGCTAAGTTGGACTTGGAAGACTATTCATCTTATAGTGCAAGTGAAATCCACACAGGCTACTTAAGCTGCCTCCATACAAGCCGTGACATGGAGACCGGCTTAGTGAATCTGATAAAGCAGATATATGAGGTATGTTTTTAACCCCTTTCCTCAGTATATATACATACTTATGTAGCCGCCAAATCTTAAGTATAGGAAAAGATATTTGAGTATGCTTGAGACTTCATAAAAATCTTCCAAAGTGTAGCCCTCAAGGGCCGACTTGTCTTGAAAAGATGAGCCGGGTCTTTCAAATCATTGCGTTAAGAACCAAATCTGTAGCCCCCAAGGGCCGACTTATCTTGATAAGATGAGCCGGGTCATATAAATTGAAAATGACCTACATTAGCCCCCAAGTGCCAAGTAGATTGCTTGCAATGTGATTGGAACTTGAACAATTTTATCACAGTAACCCTCTGTTATTTCAGGAAGCATTGAACATGAAAGAGTCGTAGCTTGGCGACTTGACGAAGAATGTAGAACTTCAACAAGCTAAAACTACCAAAGCTGAGTCAAAGTTGAAAACTTCATTGGAGGAACTTGAAAAAATCAAGGCAGACTTTGACGCTGAAAGAACCGCCTGGGAAACTGACAAGGCTGCTCTGCTAAAAAGAGTCAAAGAAGCTGAAAAGAAACTTAAACCGGTCACTGACGAGCTTGTCGGCTTAAAACAACATGTATCCCAAATGACAACTGCCATCTTTGGTAAGTTGAAAAATTGCAATGCGTAATCTACTTTAAAGTTCTATAACCTGCCTAGTGACTCATTATATATGACTTCTACCTCGCTTGACTCAGAACATTTAATTGCTAACTCATCTGACCTATTTTGCAATTGTATGACATGCGCCAGGAGTGCCAACCTTGGCCAAAACATGTTGTTGAAGCTGAAGGCAATTTACTCATTTACTGAACAGTTGTACGCTGGAACTTTGTGCAGCCTTGTATCCTTACCAAGTGGCAAAAACATCCAACCCATCAAGACTGTGCTGGATCATCTCTCAATGGTGCCGTCTCAAGTTGAAGAGGTTAAGTTATCAGCCGCCCGCGCAGGAGCCGTTGTTGCTCTAAGCCGGGCCAAAGCCTAGCAATCAGAGCTAGACCCGAAAGAGATGGTGACCGAGTGTCCAGAGTTCAAAGATGATGGGTCAATCTTTCAAGAGGAGGACTTGAACAAATGCGTCAGAGAGATGCGGCCTTTGGCGTGTAAGCTTGCGAAGGATCTAGACTTAAACAAGTACCAACATGCTTACGATAGCAATAATGCTAAGATTAAGCCGCCAGCCCATCCTGTTATAGACCTTACCCCACCAAGTGATAATCCCCAAGTGCAGGGAATCATCGTAGCAATTTCCAAAGGTGGAAGTGATAAGCATGGAGTGTCGAACCCACTAGGAGCTAAAGGTAATATCAATATTCTCTGAAGTCCTATCTGCCATTGATACGTCTCTACGTATACCGAACGTTTGCTTCCAACTAGAAACAAGAAATAAAACTATGTTGTGGGTGTGAAGAGGATAACTTTGCATGGTATCGGAGAGCTAAAATATAAAAGTAGGTGATGTTATCATAATGTTATAATATATTACTGAATATTATAAATAGCGAGTGTGGAATAATGATGGGTCGGTGTGCGGAATTGTCCTAGGCAATTGTTAACAAGACCGGTGGTCGTCATTGCAAATTTCATATGAGGGAGAGGCATAAGCTAACATACTTTCTCTTCTTGGATCATATGCACTTATGATTGGAACTCTAGCAAGCATCCGCAACTACTAAAGATCATTAAGGTAAAACCCAACCATAGCATTAACATATTGATGACCCACAAGTGTAGGGGATCTATCATAGTCCTTTCGATAAGTAAGAGTGTCGAACCCAATGAGGAGCAGAAGGAAATGATAAGCGGTTTTCAGTAAGGTTTTCTCTGCAAGCACTGAAATTGTAGATAATAGATAATTTTGTGATAAGATAAATTGTAACGAGTAACAAGCAATGAAAGTAAATAAAGTGCAGCAAGGTGGCCCAATCCTTTTGTAGCAAAGGATAAGCCTAGACAATTTCTTATAATGAGAAAAGAGCTCCTGAGGACACATGGGAATTATCGTCAAGCTAGTTTTCATCACGCTCATATGATTGGCGTTCGGTACTTTGACAATTTGATATGTGGGTGGACCGGTGCTTGGGTACTGCCCTTACTTGGACAAGCATCCCATTTATGATTAACCCCTATTGCAAGCATCCGCAACTACAAAAGAAGTATTAAGGTAAACCTAACCACAACATTAAACATATGGATCCAAATCAGCCCCTAACGAAGCAACGCATAAACTAGGATTTAAGCTTCTGTCACTCTAGCAACCCATCATCTACTTATTACTTCCCAATGCCTTCCTCTAGGCCCAAATAATGGTGAAGTGTCATGTAGAACATACATCTCATCAAAATATCGAATGAATACCAAATTCACATGACTACTAATAGCAAGACTTCACCCATGTCCTCAGGAACAAACCTAACTACTCACAAAGCATATTCATGTTCATAATCAGAGGAGTAATAATATGCATTAAGGATATGAACATATGATCTTCCACCAAGTAAACCAAGTAGCATCAACTACAAGGAATAATCAACACTACTAGCAACCCACAGGTACCAATTTGTGGTTTGGATACAAGATTGGATACAAGAGATGAACTAGTGTTTTGAGAGAAGATGGTGCTGGTAAAGATGTTGATGGAGATTGACCCCCTCCCGATGAGAGGATCGTTGGTGATGACGATGGTGATGATTTCCCCCTCTCGGAGGGAAGTGTCCCCGGCAGAACAGCTCTGCCGGAGCTCTAGATTGGTTCCGCCAAGGTTCTGCCTCGTGGCGGCGGATTTTCGTCTCGTAAGCTTGCCCATGATTTTTTCCAGGGTAAAAGCCTTCATATAGCAGAAGATGGACACCGGAGGGCCACCACGGGGCCTAGGAGACAAGGGGGCGCGCCCAATATTTGTGGGCGAGCCCCCCACCCTCCTAGCCAGGGTGTGGGCCCCCTGAGGTGTTTCTTCTGCTCAATAATTCTTATTAATTCCAAAAATAAGTTTCGTGGAGTTTCAGGATTTTTGGAGCACTGCAGAATAGGTTTCCAATGTTTGCTCCTTTTCCAGCCAGAATTACAGCTGCCGGCATTCCCCCTCTTCATGGTAAACCTTGTAAAATAAGAGAGAATAGCCATAAGTATTGAGATATAATGTGTAATAACAGCCCATAATGCAATAAATACTGATATAAAAGCATGAATCGACGTATCAACTCCCCAAAGCTTAGACCTCGCTTATCCTCAAGGGGAAGCTGAAATCAAAAAATATGTCCACATGTTTAGAGATAGAAGTGTCGATAAAAATAAAATACGGACATGAGGGCATCATGACCATTCTTATAACAGCAACATATATAGATTTTATCGTATGATTTCTTATGCTCAAGTAACGATCAATTCACAATGTCAAGCATGGTTCAGAAACTTCATTGGAAGGAAACAAACTATAATCTCAGTCACTGAAGCAATTGCAATTTATCATAACATCAGGAAGAGTCGAGAATAGAGCTTTTCAGCAAGTCCACATACTCAACTATCATGTAGTGTTCTACAATTGCTAACATTCACGCAATACTTGTGGTTATGGAGTTTCAACCGGACACTAAGAAAGATAGGGGCTTATTGTGTTGCCTCCCAACGTATTCACCTTTAGGTGATGTCAACAATAATAATCCATGCTAACTTACATCCAATTGGATATATATATCATGATCTTTCAAACACGAGGAGCTTGCCAAAGGATAAAATCAAAAAGGGAAAGGTGATGATCACCTTGACTCAAGCAAAAAGTAAAAAACATATAAAAGATAGGCCCTTCGCAGAGGGAAGCAGAGGTTGTCATGTGCGTTTAGGGTTGGATGCACAAAGTCTTAATGCAAAAGAACATCACTTTATATTACCCCTTGTGTGTGGACCTTTATTATGCAGTGCGTCGCTTTTATTGCTTCCACAACAAGATTGTATAAAGCTTATTTTCTCTGCACTAATAAGTCATACATATTTAGATAACAATTTTTATTGCCTGCAACATGACAACTTACTCGAAGGATCTTACTCAATCCATAGGTAGGTATGGTGGACTCTCATGGCAAAACTGGGTTTAAGGATATTAGGAAGCACAAATAGTATCTCTACTTGGTGCAAGGAATTTGGCTAGCATGAGGGGGAAAGGCAAGCTCAACATGTTTGGAAGGTCAATGACAATATACTTTAACTGAGATGTGAGAAAACATAAACCATTACGTTGTCTTCCTTGTCCAACCTCAACTCTTTTAGCATGTCATACTTAATGAGTGCTCCCAATCATAAAAGACGTCCAAGATAATATATTTGTATGTGAACCCCTCTTTCCTTATTACTTCCTATTAATTGCAACGATGACCAAAACTACGTTTGCCAACTCTCAACAACTTTTATGCCTCATACTTTCTATGTGTGAAGTCATCACTAATCATAAGATCAATATGAACTCTTTTATTCTCTACTTTCTCAAGATCATAGAAACATATCAAAGCCCTTGACTCAACACTAATCTTTATTATAGATAGCTCACGGACTCAATTACATAAAGAGATCACAAAGCAAAAGTCAAAACTACTTGATACTAAAACTTCAATCTACTAGATCAAGATACTACTAAAAGGATCGAACTAACTAAAATGGTAAAGATAGGAGTGTGATGGTGATATGATACCGGGGCACCTCTCCCAAGCTTGGCAGTTGCCAAGGGGAGTGCCCATACCCATGTGATTATGTCCTTGGAGGTGATGGCGTTGGTGATGATGATGGTGGATAATCGCACATCGAGTGTAAAAGCTCCTCCAACTTGCGGATAATGCCCTTGAGTCCGGCGATATGATCCTTCAACAAAATATTATCCTGTGTGAGATATTTATTCTTAATGCGAGCCAATTCAATCATCTTGATAGCTTCACACTCTGTTGGAGTAAAGAGGTTAGGTAAGGGTTGAGGGATGTCTTCTTCTTCCACCGCTGGAGCTTGGACCTCCGTGACCTTCTTGATCCCTTCCTCCTTGTTGATCTCTTCTGGTTCTTCTCTTTTCAGCCCTATCTTCAATAGCCAAGCATCCTTGTCTTCATTGCTGAAGGAGGGCGACGTCATGGTGCTCTAGATCTGCAACAGAAACAGCTCAGAACGAAAACAGAGGATATTTGTGTGATACGGTGGTCAAAACCTTCGGGAGTTTATATAATGAATTTTTACCGACCAAAATATGTAGCGTACAAGAAAACGGAGTCTGGGAGGCACACGAGGTGCCCACGAGACAGGGGGCGTGCCCAGTAAGGGTGGGCGCGCCCTCCACCCTCGTGGAGGCCTCGTGCCCCTCTCGGACTACTTCTCTCTTCCTAAAATTCTTAAATATTCCAAAACCGATAAAAATTGCCATTGGAGTTGTTTTGGAGTCGGTTTGCTTACCGTACCACATACCTATTCCTTTTCGTAGTCTGGAACGTTCTAGTGTCCCTTATGTATTCCTCCGGGGTCACGGTTTCAATAATATTAGTTTCAACATTGATAGGATTACCTGAGATATAATGTTTAATTCTTTGACCGTTCACCACCCTCGGACTTGTGCCTTCGAAGTTGTCGATTTTTATGGCACCAGAACGATAGAGCTCCTCGATAACATAAGGACCTTCCCATTTAGAGAGAAGTTTTCCTGCAAAAAATCTTAAACGAGAGTTGAATAATAACACATAATCACCTACGTTAAACTCACGCTTTTGAATCCTTTTGTCATGCCAGCGTTTGACTTTTTCTTTGAATAGCTTGGCATTCTCATAGGCTTGGGTTCTCCATTCATCAAGAGAGCTAATGTCAAACAACCTCTTCTCACCAGCAAGTTTGAAGTCATAGTTAAGCTCTTTAATAGCCCAATATGCTTTATGTTCAAGTTCAAGAGGTAAATGACACGCTTTTCCATAAACCATCTTATATGGAGACAAACCCATAGGATTTTTGTATGCAGTTCTATAGGCCTATAATGCATCATCAAGTTTTTTGGACCAATTCTTTCTAGATCTATTGACAGTCTTTTGCAAAATTAATTTGAGCTCTCTATTGCTCAACTCTACTTGACCACTAGACTGCGGATGATAAGGAGATGTGATTCTATGATTAACATCATACTTAGCAAGCATCTTACGGAAAACACCATGAATAAAATGTGAACCACCATCAGTCATAAGATATCTAGGGACTCCAAACCTCGGAAAAATAACTTCTTTAAGCATTTTAATAGAAGTGTTATATCAACACTACTAGTTGGAATAGCTTCTACCCACTTAGTAACCTAATCAACAGCAACTAAAATATGTGTATAACCATTAGAGGTAGGAAAATGTCCCATATAATCAGAGCCCCAAACATCAAACGGTTCAATAACAAGAGAATAATTCATAGGCATTTCTTGACGTCTACTAATGTTACCAATTCTTTGACATTCATCACAAGATAAGACAAACTTACGGGCATCTTTGAAGATAGTAGGCCAATAAAAACAAGATTGCAATACCTTGTGTGCAGTTCTATCTCCAGCGTGGTGTCCTCCATATGATTCAGAGTGACACTTGCATAGGATCTGTTCTTGTTCATGCTCAGGTACACAACGTCTAATAACACCATCTAATCCTTATTTATAAAGGCGTGGGTCATCCCATAAGTAATTTCTTAAATCATAAAAGAACTTTTTCTTTTGCTCGTATGTGAAACTAGGAGGTATAAATTTAGCAACAATGTAATTAGCGTAATCAGCATACCAAGGAGCGGTACGAGAAGCATTAACGACCGCTAACTGTTCATCGGAAAAGCTATCATCAATAGGCAGTGGGTCATCAAGAACATTCTCTAACCTAGACAAGTTGTCTGCAATAGGGTTCTCAGCTCCCTTTCTATCGATAATATGCAAATCTAATTCTTGGAGCAAGAGAACCCATCTAATGAGTCTAGGCTTAGCATATTTCTTTTCCATAAGATATTTAATAGCAGCGTAATCAGTGTGAATGGTAACTTTGGAATCAACAATATATGGTCGAAACTTATCACATGCAAACACAACTGCTAAGAATTCTTTTTCAGTAGTAGCATAATTTCTCTGGGCAGTATCAAGAGTCTTACTAGCATACTGGATAACATTCAATTTCTTATCAACTCTTTGCCCTAGAACAGTAGCTACAACATAATCACTAGCATCACACATAATTTCAAAAGGTAAATTCCAATCAGGTGGCTAAACAATAGTTGCAGTGATCAAAGCTTTCTTAAGTATTTCAAATGCTTCTACACAATCATCATCAAAGACAAAAGGAATATCTTTTTGCAATAAATTAGTCAGAGGCCTAGAGATTTTAGAAAATTCCTTAATGAACCTCCTATAAAAACTGGCATGACCAAGGAAACTTCTTATACCTTTTATGTCCTTGGGACATGGCATCTTTTTAATAGCATCAACTTCAGCTTTATCAACTTCAATACCTCTCTCGGAAATTTTATGACCCAAAACAATGCCTTCATTCACCATAAAGTGGCACTTTCCCAATTCAAGACGAGACTAGTGTCTTCGCATCTCTGCAAGACTCGATCAAGGTTGCTCAAGCAATCATCAAAAGAGGATCCATAAACCGAGAAATCATCCATGAATACCTCACAAATCTTTTCACAAAAGTCAGAGAATATAGCCATCATACATCTTTGAAAGGTAGCAGGTGCATTACATAAACCAAAAGGCATACGTTTATAAGCAAAAGTACCAAAAGGGCATGTAAAAGTAGTTTTAGATTGATCCTTCGCTGACACAGGTATTTGGGAGAAACCAGAATAACCATCTAGAAAGCAGAAATGTGTGTGTTCGGATAGTCTTTCTAGCATTTGATCTATAAAAGGTAAAGGGTAATGATCTTTCTTAGTAGCTTTATTTAATTTACGAAATCAATTACCATCCTATAACCTGTGATAATTCTTTGTGGGATCAATTCATCTTTATCATTAGGAACAACGGTAATACCTCCCTTTTTAGGAACACAGTGGACATGGCTTACTCATTCACCATCAGCAACGGGATAAATTATACCTGCCTCAAGGAGCTTTAGTATCTCCTTTTTTACCACTTCTTTCATCTTGGGATTCAGTCGTCGTTGAGGATCTCTAACTAGTTTAGCATTGGCCTCCGAATTAATTTTGTGTTGGCATAATGTGGGACTAATGCCCTTAAGATCATCCAGAGTATATCCAATAGCAGCGTGGTGCTTCTTCAGAGTTTTCAATAATCTTTCTTCTTCTTGCTCTGAAAGGTTAGCACTAATAATAACAGGATATATTTTCTTTTCATCAAGATAAGCGTACTTAAGATTATCAGGTAATGGTTTGAGTTCAAACATGGGATCACCCTTGGGTGGAGGGGGATCTCCAAGAATTTCAACGGGAAGGTTGTGTTTCAACATAGGTTCCTGTTTAAGGAATACTTCATCTATTTCCCTTCTTTCCTTCATAAACATATCATTTTCATGGTCTAGCAAATATTGTTCTAACGGATCAGTAGGAGGTACGACAATAGAAGCAAGACCGATAATCTCATCCTTACTGGGTGATTCTCAATCACGAGGTTGTCTACGAAACTTAGCAAAATTAAACTCATGGGACATACCTTTTAAGCCAATTGTGATAGTATCCTTTTCACAATCAATCTTAGCATTAACAGTGTTTAAGAAGGGTCTACCAAAAATAATGGGGCAAAAGTCATCTTGTGGGGAACCAAGAACAAGAAAATCAGCAGGATATTTAACCTTCCCACACAAGACTTCAACATCTCTAACTATCCCAACTAGTTTAATGGTATCCCTATTAGCGAGCTTAATAGTAACATCAATGTCTTCCAATTCAACGGGTGCAATGTCATGCATAATTTCTCTATATAAGTCATAGGGTATTGCACTAGCACTAGCACCCATATCACATAAGCCATGATAACAATGATCTCCTATTTTAACAGAAATAACAGGCATGCCTACAATAGGTCTATGTATCTTAGTATCTGGTCTAGCAAAATTAGCAGTCTCACCACAGAAATAAATAACATGCCCATCTAAATCATCATCCAAGAGATCTTTAACCATAGCAATACTAGGTTCAACTTTGATTTGCTCAGGAGGTGTATAAGTCCTAGTATTACTCTTACAAACAACAGTCGAAGTTTTAGCATGATCCTTTATCCTAACAGGAAAAGCAGGTTTCTCAACATAAGTAGTAGGAACAATAGGATCACTATAGGTGACAGTATTTTCTTCAACTGTAATAGGTGCAACTACTTTTATTTCAATGGGAGGATTATATTTAAACCATTTCTCCTTAGGGAGATCAACGTGAGTAGCAAAAGATTTACAGAAAGAAGCTACTATCTCAGAGTCAAGTCCATACTTAGCGCTAAATCCACGAAAAGCATTGGTATCCATAAAAGATTTAACACAATCAAATTTAGGTGTCATACCTTACTCCTTACCATCGTCGGAACCCCAATTTTCAGAGTTGCGTTTAATTCTTTCCAATAAGTCCCATTTGAAATCAATAGTCTTCAGCATATAAGAACCAGCACAGGAAGTATCGAGCAGGTTGCGATCATTGAGAGAAAGCCAAGCATAAATTTTTTGAATAATCATTTCTCTAGAGAGCTCATGATTGGGGCATGAATATAACATTGACTTAAGCCTCCCCCAAGCTTGAGCGATGATTTCTCATTCGCGAGGCCAAAAATTATATATGTAATTACGATCACGATGAACAAGATGCATAGGATAGAACTTCTGGTGAAATTCCAACTTCAATCATTTATAATTCCAAGATCTCGTATCATCACATAGCCTATACCATGTCAATGCATCTCCCTTCAAAGATAAAGGGAAGACCTTCCTTTTGAAAACATCATCGGGAATACCTGCAAGCTTAAATAATCCACAAACTTCATCCACAAAGATAAGGTGTAAGTGGTGATGCAATGTTCCATCTCCTGCAAATGGATTAGCTAGCAGTTTCTCTATCATCCCCGAAGGAATCTAAAGGTAAATATTTTCAAAAAGTTCAGTAGGTTGAGGAGCAACTCTTTGCTCTTCTGGTCGGGGTGAAGATACCCCGAACAAGCCCCTCAAAGGATTAGTTTCCATAGTGACAAGTAACAGAAAATTTCAGCACACTATATAAATGTTTCCTTACCAAGTTCCACTCACCAAAAGCGCTACACTCCCCGGCAACGGCGCCAGAAAAGAGTCTTGATGACCCACAAGTGTAGGGGATATAGTGTAGTCCTTTAGATAAGTAAGAGTGTCGAACCCAACAAGGAGCAGAAGGAAATGATAAGCAGTTTTCAGTAAGGTTTTCTCTGCAAGCACTGAAATTGTAGATAATAGATAGTTTTGTGATAAGATAAATTGTAACAAGTAACAAGCAATGAAAGTAAATAATGTGCAACAAGGTGGCCCAATCCTTTTGTAGCAAAGGATAAGTCTGGACAATTTCTTATAATGAGAAAAGAGCTCCCGAGGACACATGGGAATTATCGTCAAGCTAGTTTTCATCACGCTCATATGATTCGCGTTCGGTACTTTGATAATTTGATATGTGGGTGGACCAGTGCTTGGGTACTGCCCTTACTTGGACAAGCATCCCACTTATGATTAACCCCTATTGCAAGCATCCGCAACTACAAAAGAAGTATTAAGGTAGACCTAACCACAACATTAAACATATGGATCCAAATCAGCCCCTAACGAAGCAACGCATAAACTAGGGTTTAAGCTTCTGTCACTCTAGCAACCCATCATCTACTTATTACTTCCCAATGCCTTCCTCTAGGCCCAAATAATGGTGAAGTGTCATGTAGTCGACGTTCACATAACACCACTAGAGGAAAGACAACATACATCTCATCAAAATATCGAACGAATGCCGAATTCACATGACTACTAATAGCAAGACTTCACCCATGTCCTCAGGAACAAACGTAACTACTCACAAAGCATATTCATGTTCATAATCAGAGGAGTAATTGTCACACCCTAGCTAGTCATGCATTAGAGTGTTGCATCATGTTTACTCTTTCATCAGAAACTTGAAATGGGGATTTGTGAAACCCTCAGAATCATTTTTTAAAATGACCCAAGTAAAAATTTCTCCAAAAGGGTCCAAGAAAATGCTCATGTTGCTCTCTGAAAATATTGGACAGAGATAAAAATCAAACCAATATTTTTGAGAGATCATAGGTATTTATTTTGGGCATTTGAAATTAATGCATAAATATTTGCATTGGAAATATATTAGTTATATATGTTAATATATGTCCAAAAATTATGCCACCTGTTGGGGAGCTCTGGAATAATATATCTAGCTCCTGCAAAAATTGGCATAAGGTAAATAAATGATTTAATATTTTATTTAAATCAATACAAATGTCAGAAATTAGAAAACAAAAATAAATAAAAGAGGGAAACCTTACCTGGGCCTCTTACCTGGCGCCTCTGGCCCAGCAGCAGCAGGCCGGCCCAGCCAGCAGGCGGCCCAGCCCGCCCCCTCCTCTGTCGTCTTCGTCCTCGACAGAGGGAGGGGAGTGTGCCCGACGCGCGCGCGCGCCACCGCGCCACGCCACCAGCTCGCCTGCCTGCCTGCCTCTCCCCCCTTCGTCTGGATGCCCTGGAACGACGCCACACCCCCCCCCCCGTACTCTCTCACTCTCCCCCGGTTCTTCCTCTCCTCTCCCTCGCTCTCTCACTCCCGCGTCCGAACGCACCCATCGCCGCCGTTCGCCATAGCCGCCACCACCGGCCTCCCCTCGCCTTCCCGACTCGCGCAGGAGCTCCGCCCCCTCGCCCTGAAGCTCTCCGTCAAGCCACAAGATGCCGGACGCCCCGTGGAGCCGCCGTCGCCATCGTCTTCCTCCTCGGGCTCCGACCACCATCGCCGTCGATTCGCCGTCTCCAGTGCGTCCCCGAGCCCGCTTCGACGCCCGCTGTAACCGCGGTGAGCTCCGCCACCGTTTCCCTCTCTTCTCCCCCTCGTTCCCGCGCCGTAACCCCGTTTCCCACCACGGCCGAACCTCCGCCGTCGCCGAGCTCGCCGTCGACGCAGCTCCGGTGACCATTTGGTCACCCCGGCGAGTCCAACGAGTTCGTAAGGCCCCGTAGAGCATCCCTAGCGCCTTGCTTCGCTCGCCTTCGAGCTCCAACCCCATTTCCGTGCACGACCGAACCCCGGCGGCCGCAGCCGAGCTCGCCGCCGTCGACTCCGGCCACCCCAGGCCCAGCCACGGCCACCGCCCGACGCGCCATCGAGCTGGCTTTCCAACGCACCTAGCCGCACGCCGTTTGGAGCACCACAGAGGAAACCCGAGGCACTTGTACGCCGCGGACCTCGCCGGCGACTAACCGCCGGCGGGTTTGACCTGTTTGACCTGGGGTTTGACCCCCCCAGAGTCACTGATGCGTGGGCCCCGTCGGCCAGGTGGTTAGATTAGCGCTAATCACTGTTAGTTAACCCCCCCTGACACTGACCAGTGGGCCCCAGCGCCACTAACTCTTAATTAGGATTAAACTAACCCTGTTAAACCCCCCTGTCACTGACGTGTGGACCCCACACGTCAGGTTTGACCCCAGCCAGCCGCAGTTGACCGCTGACGTTGTGCTGACGTCATGCTGGCGCAATATTTATATTTCTGGATTTAAATTAAATCAGGAAATTCCAGAATATAATTTAAACTTCAAAAATTCATAACTTTTATTCTGTAACTCCAAATCAGACAAATTATATATGAAAAATGATCAGAAAAATCCAATCTATCCATCTGTACTATTTTCATGCATGACTAAACAAGTTAACTTGATGTTTAATGCAGAACAAGGAAAAGCACTTTAAAAGGCCATGCTTGAGTTTGAAATTTGAATCTTTGATTCAAATTGGTTCAAACCCTTCTGGTTTTAGTTGCATTAGCCCAACACACTCATATTGCCATGTTTCATGCATGCATCATATTGTTGCACATTGTTTGGTGATGGTTGTGTATCGGTGTCCTTTGCGACAGGTTCTGCCTCCGAGGAGTACCGTGATTACCCTAACGAAGAACCGTATCAGTGCATCGAACCATCAGGCAAGAAACCAACCATTTGATCATATCGATACAATCCCATGTTCTCGCTCCTGCTCTCTTTTACTGCATTAAGACAACGCGTTTCAAACTGCTGTGTGCTACGGTAGTTGAACCCATTTCCTCTGCATGACCTGTCATTGCCACAGTAACTAGATGAAACCCACTAGCATGTGTAGGAGTTGATTGAGCCATATGTATGTGTTGTTCCTACCTTGCTATGCCTGCTATGCTTAGAGTCGGGTCAGGTCTGGTTCATCTGGGTGATGGGCTAGAGTGAAATGATTATGTCGGTAATGAGAGTGGTGTGGTGAACACGATTTGGTAAAGGTATCGATGAGAGGCCATGTAGGAGTACATGGTGGGTTGTTTCATTGAAGCCGACCTTAAGCACTGAGATCTGTATGTGTGATTTAAGAATCAGCTACTACCATGCATTGGGCCCGAAACCAATGGACCCTCTCGGCTTCTTATTCACCCTAGTTCTCCGTCCAGGAGTTGCAAGTAGTTTCTGGTGTTTGTAGCCTACTGGAGGCCGTGGACAGCGCTGACCGTAGGGGTGGGCTGTGATGCGGTAGGTAAGTGGCACGGTGTACCGAATACCCGTTAGGTATCTCGGGAACCCTGTTCACATCGTTCGGGGCCGTATGGGAAACCTCGGCCGGACTCCCTGCGGATGGAACCTGGATAGGCGATAAACCTGGACTGGAGGCTTAGGTGATTAGGTAGGTCGTGGCCGACACCCACGTTGGGCTTCCGCTTGAAGGTTGCCGAGTACATGTCGTGTAAACAGCGGTAATGGTGAGAGCGTGTATGAAGAAGTACACCCCTGCAGGGTTATCATAATCTATTCGAATAGCCGCGTCCGCGGTAAAGGACTACTTGGTTGCCTATACAGTTCATAGACAAGTAAATGGAAACTACTAAAAGCCTCAAGATAAGTGTGAGTGCCGAGGATGGCTCTTCCGTAGGAAGACAAAGGCGGATCCTCGGTAGTGTATTGAAGTGGTGGGTAGTGGACTCGTGTGCGCAAAACCATTTCAAGTTGAAGTATCGTAGGATAGTCTAGCCAAGAGTCAAAGCTGGCTTGCTGCAATAACTCCACCAACCCTTCTTGATAATATGCATGTATGTAGGATCTGATGTAAGTCTTGCTGAGTACCTTTGTACTCATGTTGCTATAATTTACATTTTACAGAAGACGCTGCAACCCCTTCTGATGGGTTCTATGTAGACGTTGACATCAACGAGTAGGCTAAAGGCCCAGGTGGTGACCCTGAGCTTGTGAAGGACCATGTAGTATAGCTAGGCTTTCCAAGCCTCTTTTATTTTACTAGTTGTCTGTACTCAGACAAGTTACTTCCGCTGCTGGTTTGTATGACTGTATGACTTGAATGTTGGGTCGTGAGACCCGTACCTTTGTGTATGTTATGTATGGCTCCCTGAGCCTTAAATAAAGTACTTGTGTCATAGAGTCATGTTGTGATGCTTCGTTGTATTTGCACATATCGAGCATATTGTGTGTATGATTGAAATGCTTGGTATGTGTGGGATCTGACTACCTAGTTGTTTATCTTTAGTAGCCTCTCTTACCGGGAAATGTCTCCTAGTGTTACCGCTGAGCCATGGTAGCTTGCTACTGCTCTGGAACACTTAGGCTGGCCGGCATGTGTCCTTCTTCGTTCCTGTGTCTGTCCCTTCGGGGAAATGTCACGCATTGAGTACCGGAGTCCTGTTAGCCCGCTACAGCCCGGTTTACCGGAGTCCTGCTAGCCCAGTGCTACAGCCCGGACCCACTTGCTGATGACCGACACATTCGAAGCTGGGTCATGGATGCCTGTCCCTGTAAGTCTGTGCCACTTTGGGTTTACGACTAGTCATGTCAGCCCGGGCTCCTTGTCATATGGATGCTAGCGACACTATCATATACGTGAGCCAAAAGGCGCAAACGGTCCCGGGCAAAGGTAAGGCGACACCCGTGGGGATACCGTGCGTGAGGCCGCAAAGTGATATGAGGTGTTACCGGCTAGATCGATGTGACATCGAGTCGGGGTCCTGACAGCAATAATATGCATTAAGGATCTGAACATATGATCTTCCACCAAGTAAACCAATTAGCATCAACTACAAGGAGTAATCAACACTACTAGCAACCCACAGGTACCAATTTGTGGTTTGGATACAAGATTGGATACAAGAGATGAACTAGGGTTTTGAGAGGAGATGGTGCTGGTGAATATGTTGATGGAGATTGACCCCCTCCCGATGAGAGGATTGTTGGTGATGACGATGGTGATGATTTTCCCCTCCCGGAGGGAAGTGTCCCCGGCAGAACAACTCTATCGGAGCTCTAGTTTGGTTCCGCCAAGGTTCCGCCTCATGGCGGCGGAGTTTCGTCCTGTAAGATTGCCCATGATTTTTTCCAGGGTAAAAGCCTTCATATAGCAGAAGATGGACACTGGAGGGCCACCAGGGGGCCCAGGAGACAAGGGGGCGATCCCAGTAGGGGTGGGCGCGCCCCCACCCTCCTGGCCAGGGTGTGGGCCCCCTGAGGTGTTTCATCCGCTCAATAATTCTTATTAATTCCAAAAATAAGTTTCTTGTAGTTTCAGGATTTTTGGAGCAGTGCAGAATAGGTTTCCAATGTTTGCTCCTTTTCCAGCCAGAATTCCAGCTGCCGGCATCCCCCCTCTTCATGGTAAACCTTGTAAAATAAGAGATAATAGCCATAAGTATTGAGATATAATGTGTAATAACAACCCATTATGCAATAAATATTAATATAAAAGCATGATGCAAAATGGACGTATAACATATCAAGTCACCTTTATCCCATATGCAACAACCCCCTTACTCGGGTTTATGCTTCTGTCACTCAAGCAACCCACTATAATCGAATCATGAACATTTGCAACACCCTACAGCGGGAATCCCTCATGCTTGCGCGACACGGAGGGCACCATAGGACAACACCAAAATAAAACATACAACTCATACCAATCTAGATCATCAATCAACCCAAAGATAAAGGATATCTACCCAAATCATCATAGGATGGCAACACATCATTGGATCATAATATGTCACATAAAGCATCATGTTCAAGTAGGGATTACAGCGGGGTGCGGGAAAGTGGACCGTGTAAAAGAGATGAGGATGGTGATGATGATGGTGATGTTGATGAAGACGATTACCGCGGCGATGATTCCCCTCCTGATGGCACTCCGGCGCCACCGAGAGAGGAGGAGAAGTTCTCCCCCTTGTGCTTCATCCTCCATGGCCTCCCCCTTGGATGGCGAGAGGTTCCCCCTATGGTCTTTGGCCTTCATGGCAATGATGGCCCCTCCGAGATCCTTCCCCATGGCCTCCGGTGATGATGGCCGCCTTCGGCAGGGTGCCAGAGGGATTGATTTCTCGTGGCTACAGAGGCTTGCGGCAATGGAACTTCCGATCTAGGTTATTTTCTGGAGGTTTGGTATTTTTAGAAGAGGTTCGCGTTGAGGACAAGTCAAGGGGCCCCATAGGGAGTCCACGAGGCACAGGGGCGCGTCCCCCACCCTTGTGGAGCCCACAGGACTACCCTCCGGTAGATTTTTGTTCCAGTATTTTTTATATTTTCCCAAAAAAATCTCCATTGATTTTCAGCGCATTCCAAGAACTTTTATTTCTGCACAAAAACAACACCATGGTAGTTCTGCTGAAAACAGCATCATGCTGGGTTAGTTCTAATCAAATCATACCAAAATCATATAAAACTATTGTAAACATGGCATGAATACTTCATAAATTATAGATACATTGGAGACGTATCAGCATCCCCAAGCTTAATTCCTGCTCGTCCTCGAGTAGGTAAATGATAAAAGAAAAAAATTATGAAGTGTGAATGCTGGCAAGCGCTTAAGTTTGATCAATGATAGTTTCAATAACTTTTTCTAGCATCATTATATATCATAACAGTAGCTCAACTCATAAAACTTTTCATGATCAAGTAACAAGCTATTCACAAGTTAAAGTATAGATCATAAACTTTCTTGAAAACTAACAAACCATGCTCTTAGTCATCAAACAATTTCAATTCATCTTATTTTCGGGAAGGGTCTATGTAAGAGCTTTGGTTCAGCAAACTCCACATACTCAACTATCATTTAATCTTTCACAATTGCTAACACTCACGTGATATTTATGAGCTCAAAGTTTTAATCGGACACATAGAAAGATAGGGGCTTATAGTTTTGCCTCCCAGCCTTTTACCTCAAGGGTAATGTCAACAATAATACTTTATGAAAATCTACACCTAAGTGGATATATATATATATATCCGGATCGCTCCAACACAAAGTGCTTGCCAAAGAAAAGAAAAGGTGTAAAAAGGAAAGGTGATGATCACCATGACTCTTGTATAAGGGTAGAAGATAAAAGTAAAAGATAGGCCCTTCGCAGAGGGAAGCAGAGGTTGTCATGTGATTTTATGGTTGGATGCACAAAATCTTAGTGCAAAAGAACATCACTCTATATTGCCGCTTGTGATAAAGACCTTTATTATGCAGTCGGTCGCTTTTATTTCTTCCCTATCACAAGTTCATATAAAGCTTACTTTCTTCGCACTAATAGATCATACATATTTAGAGAGCAATTTTTATTGCATGCATCGACGACAACTTACTTGAAGGATCTTACTCAATCCATAGGTAGGTATGGTGGACCCTCATGGCAAAACTGGTTTAAGGGTTGTTGGAAGCACAAGTAGTATTTCTACTTGGTGCAAATAATTTGGAAAGAATGAGAGGGAAAGGCAAGCTCATCATGTTGTATGATCCAAGACAATATAACTTTTCGGATATAGGAAAACATAACCCATTAAGTTGTCTTCCTTGTCCAACATCAACTTTTTAGCATGTCATATTTTAATAAGTGCTCACAATTAAAAAAGATGTCCAAGATATTATATTTATATGTGAAATCTCTCTTCCATCAATATTCTTTCATGAATTGTTCAAGTGACCAATTCTGCGTTTGCTAACTTTCAATAAGTTTACTACCTACACTTATTATGTGTGAAGTCATTACTCCCCATGTTATAAGCATATGAAACGTATATAAATTCATATTTATGATATTCAATTCATTCAACCATTTACTCATAGGATATACGTGAAGCACGTGAGTAAATGACAAACTACTCCAGAAAGATATAAGTGAAGAACAATGAGTAGTCAAATATTTAACTAGCCATGGGAGGATTCTTTTTCATTCAAGATTTCAGATCCAGTGATTTTATTCAAACAGCAAGTAAAATTGAAAATACACTCCAAGCAAAACACATATCATGTGACGAATAAAAATATAGCTCCGAGTAAGGTATACCAATAGTTTTCAAGACGAAAGAGGGGATGCCTTCCGGAAGACGAAAGAGGGGATGCCTTCCGGGGCATCCCCAAGCTTAGGCGCTTGAGTATTCCTTGAATATTACCTTGGGGTGCCTTGGGAATCCCCAAGCTTAGGGTCTTTCCACTCCTTATTCTCCTCATATCGATATCTCACCCAAAGCTTGAAAACTTGAATCACATGAAACTTAACGGAACTTCATGAGATGGGTTAGTATGATAAAGAGTAAACCATCCACTTTGTTACTGTCAAAGACAAGGTTAATAATTGTTCTCACACAATTAGTACTGTACCATATCATTTCTACAATTTATATTGAGAAATATAAGCCATAGAAACTAGAAAACAAGCAAACTATGCAATGAAAACAGAATCTGTCAGAAACAGAACAGTCTGTAATGCTCTGAACAGAAACCATACTTATGCTAATCCAAAAATTATGAAATAACTTTGTGTACTTGAGGAATTTGTCTAGTAATCTTCTGCAAAAAATAATCAACTCAAAATCACCCTTCTATAAAATATGACAGCTAATCTCGTGAGCGCAAAGTTTCTGTTTTTTACAGCAAGATCACATTAACTTTCACCCAAGTCTTCCCAAAGATCTTACTTGGCACTTTATTGAAACAAAAGCTATAAAACATGATTACTACAATAGCTTAATCATCTGTACACACAAAAACAGTAAAGGTAAATATTGGGTTGTCTCCCAACAAGCGCTTTTCTTTAGTGCCTTTTAGCTAGGCATGATGATTTCAATGATGCTCACATAAAAGATAAGAATTGAGACATAAAGAGAGCATCATGAAGAATATGACTAGCAAATTTAAAACTAACCCACTTACTATGCCTAGGGATTTTGTGAGCACACAATTTAAGGGAACAAGAATCAACTAGCATAGGAAGGCAAAACAAGTATAACTTCGAAACTTTAAGCACATAGAAAGGAAACTTGATATTATTGCAACTCCTACAAGCATATATTCCTCCCTCATAATAATTTTCGGTAGCATCATGAATGAATTTAACAATACAACCATCACATAAAGCATTCTTTTCATGATCAACAAGCATAGAAATTTTACTACTCTCCACATAAGCAAAAATTCTTCTCATTCGGAATATTGGGGGCAAACTCAACAAAATAACCGTCATGTGAGGCATAATCCAATTGAAAATTAAAATCATGATGAAAAGTTTCATGGTTAACATTATTATTTATAGCATACATGTCATCACATTAATCATCATAGATAGCAACTTTGTTCTCATAATCAATTGGAACCTCTTCCGAAATAGTGGAATCATTACTAACTAAAGTTGACACTCTTCCAAATCCACTTTCATAAATATCACACTAAGATTCAACACCCTCCAAAATAGTGGTATCACTAATTCCTAAAGTTGACACTCTTCCAAACCCACTTTAGATGATATTATTATTCATACTCCAAAAGATATAAGTGAAGATCATGGAGCATTCTACAATTAATATAGACTAACCAATATCCAAGCTCAAAATAGATAAGTGAAGCACACGAAGCATTCTGTAAAACCATACTCAAAAGATATAAGTGAAGCACATGAAGCATTCTATAAATAAATGAAGGTCTATCTCATACTAGCATGGTTCATAAAGAAAAATAAAAACACAAGGGACACAAATCATTTGAACAAAACAAAAACCGAGGTATACCGATAATTGTTGAAGAAGAAAGACGGGATGCCAACCGGGGCATCCCCAAGCTTAGATGCTTGAGTATCATTGAAGTATTTACTTCGGGTGCCTTGGGAATCCTCAATCTTGAACTCTTCGCTCTCTTTATTCTTCGCACATCGATAACTCCTCGTTCTTCGAACACTTCATCCACACAAAACTTAACAAAAACTTTGTGAGATCCGTTAGTATAATAAAGCAAATCACTACCTTTAGGTACTGTTGCAAACTCATTTCAATTTAATATTAGCACTTTATCTACTGTATTCCAACTTCACCATGGTTCATACCCCCTGATACTACCCATGGATTCATCAAAATAAGCGAACAACACATAGAAAACAGAATTTGTAAAAAACAGGACAGTTTGTAGTAATCTGGAGATTTAGTGAACTTCTGTAAGTCCAAAAATTCTGAATAAAATATGAAAATTTATAATATTTGTACATAAGTAATATGAAAGACATTTCAGACCCATTTGACTTTCCAGTAAAAAACATAAATTCACGCGCTACAGCCAAAGTTTCTGTTTTTGTACTGCACATAGTAAACAAGCAATCTAATCATCCTAAAACCAAAGCTTGGCACATTATTTTTATAATAGCAAGGATATATACAAGGGATAATTATTTACAGAGAAACTTCCATGACAAATTCTACATTGTTTCCATGAGCATGAACACAAGTGCTCAAGGTCGACCCTCACTTCTCCAATGCATAACTTTCCAATCACTTCTCTTCTTGAAAAACTTTTTAGGCATATGAGGCAAGTGCATCTTTTCGTATTTTCATTTTTTTGATTTTTTTGTATATTTCACCCACAACTAAGCAAATCAACAAGGGAAAACAAAAACTACTTAGTGAAGAAAGCAAACAAGCACACACGAGAATATCAACCCCACGCTATTGCTCCCCGGCAATGGCGCCAGAAAAGAGCTTGATAATCCCCAAGTGCAGGGAATCATCATAGCAATTTCCAAAGGTGGAAGTGATAAGCATGGAGTGTTGAACCCACAAGGAGCTAAAGGTAAGATCATTATTCTCTCAAGTCCTATATGCCACTGATACGACTCTACGTATACCGAACGTTTGCTTCCAACTAGAAACGAGAAATAAAACTATGTTGTGGGTGTGAAGAGGATAACTTTGCATGGTATCGGAGAGATAAAATATAAAAGTAGGTGCTGTTATCATAAAGTTATAATATATTACTGAATATTATAAATAGCGAGTGTGGAATAATGATGGGTCGGTGTGCAGAATTGTCCTAGGCAATTGTTAACAAGACCGGTGGTCGTCATAGCAATTTCATATGAGGGAGATGCATAAGCTAACATACTTTCTCTTCTTGGATCATATGCACTTATTATTGGAACTCTAGCAAGCATCCGCAACTACTAAAGATCATTAAGGTAAAAACCGACCATAGCATTAACATATCAAGTCCCCTTTATCCCATACGCAACAACCCCCTTACTCGGGTTTATGCTTCTGTCACTCAAGCAACCCTCTATAAGCGAATCATGAACGTATTGCAACACCCTATAGCGGGAATCCCTCACGCTTGCGGGACACGGAGGGCACCATAGGACAGCACCAAAATAAAACATACAACTCATACCAATCTAGATCATCAATCAACCCAAAGACAAAGGATATCGACTCAAAACATCATAGGATGGCAACACATCATTGGAATAATATGTGGCATAAAGCACCATGTTCAAGTAGGGATTACAGCGGGGTGCGAGAGAGTGGACCGCGTAAAAGAGATGAGGATGGTGATGATGATTGTGATGTTGATGAGGACGATCACTACGGTGATGATTCCCCTCCCGATGGCACTCCAGCGCCACCGAGAGAGAGGAGGAGAACTTCTCCCCATTGTGCATCCTCCTCCATGGCCTCCCCCCTGGATGGGGAGAGGTTCCCCCTCTGGTCCTTGGCCTTCATGGCAACGATGGACCCTTCGAGATCCTTCCCCATGGCCTCTGGTGATGATGGCCCCCTCCGGCAGGGTGCCAGAGAGGGCCTATATTGATTTCTCGTGGCTATAGAGGCGGCGGCGGAACTTCCGATCTAGGTTATTTTCTGGAGGTTTGGGTATTTATAGAAGAGGTTGGCATCAAGGACAAGTCAAGGGGCCCCATAGGGAGTCCACGAGGCACGGGGGCGCGCCCCCCCCACCCTCGTGAAGCCCACATGACTCCCCTCCGTTAGATTTTTGTTCCAGTATTTTTTATATTTTCCCAAAAAAATCTCCGTTGATTTTCAGCGCATTCCGAGAACTTTTATTTCTGCACAAAAACAACACCACAGTAGTTCTGCTGAAAACAACGTCATTCCGGGTTAGTTCTAATAAAATCATACCAAAATCATATAAAACTATTGTAAAGATGGCATGAATACTTCATAAATTATAGATACGTTGGAGACGTATCACCAAGGCGTAAGCATATCTTTGCTCCTGATCTCGATCCTTCTGTTATACCTAACGATGAAACAACATTTGAAGCTTTAACCAGCATCAACTGAACTGAGCGAATCTTCAGATGGTTATCGATGAAGAGCTGACAGAGGATGATTTGGGGGTTTCATGTTCAAGGCGGCAAGATGACAACAACCCGCCAGGCCACAACCCAGACGGTGCTGACACCGGCTTAACGGAGTAACTTAACTCCAAAAAATACTTGGTCACAAATTTTGTTGGGCCAGTTGAAGCCTTGTAATAGGTAGCTGAAAAACAATTTATCTGCTCTGTCATGCTGTCATGCATGCTTTTCCATCTATGCTTCAGTAATGCAATCTTTTTGCTCTTGCCTTATTTTAATCCTTCAACTTTTCCAAAATGTCTTGTAAGCTTGATATATGATCTGTGAAAGGTCCAACGGTATCTTGTACTGGCAGCTTATAGTCCCAATCCAGGGCGACTCAAATAACTCAACCAACCAGATCCAGTCTTTGAGAAAAATCATTAGGGCGGCTTATAGCCTCAACGAGCCCAGTATAGGGTAATATAACCCAGATCTTTATATGACCCGACAAATTATCATCTACAAAAAACTTCTGCAAAACAGAAACATAGAGTATATATGACTCAAATATATGTTAATCCGGCTTATAAAGCATGAAAAAAAATAATGGTTTTTGAAAGTCAATTGTTTTCTTCGAAGAAGCTTGGCATAAAATCATGTCATCCTATAAGTTGGCTCTCTCGTGACATATATCCATCGTGTAAACCTTAACCAGATCAGGGTATTATGTAAAAGATTAAATGTTAAGAGTATGAAATGGGCCACATAGCGGAGAGACTACATCAAATGGGAGAGTTTATCCTAGCTCACTGTAAGCCGACCCACACGTGACATAGGCCGCCTTTTAAACTTTGACAAGTTCAGGGTCTTATGTAAAAGATTAAGTGTCAAAAGTACGACGAGTCACCTAGCGGAGTGGCAAGTTGCAAACAGGCAGGTTTAACTCAGTCATGGCATAAAAGCCGGTCAAAATGGATTATAAAGCTATACTTATAGAGTAGGAATCCCCCAAACGACCAATAACATGGCATAAAAGCCTATCAAGAGGGTTATACGCTATGCTCATAGAGCAAGAAGCCCCCAAATGACCTAATCATGGCATAAAAGCCGATCAAGAGGATTATGTCTCTATGCTCATAGAGCAGGAAGCCCCAAAATGACCTAATCATGGCATAAAAGCCGATCAGGAGGGTTATGTAGCTATGCTCATAGAGCAGGAAGGCCCCAAGTGACCTTATGAGTAATCAATAACGACTCTTGCTCAAAGATTTGAGATGAAATGACAGAGGCCCTGAATCTTGGGGATTCCAGCTTTATATTGATCATAAAAAGATATGTACATCAATGAAGGTATATACAAAGATGAGAGTCAATGACTCAAGTGTAGTAAGGCCGAAGATGAGCAATATTCCACGGCCGGTGGGTCTCCTCTTCAGATTTGTGGGAATCCTTGTGTTCTCATGTGTGAATGAGGTAGTAAGACCCGTTATTGAGATTTTTGCTGACCACAAAAGGCCCTTCCCAAGGATGTGAAAGCTTATGCATCCCTGTCTAGTCTTGAATCAAACGGAGCACTAAGTCGCCCTCCTAAAAAGTCCAGCTTCGAACTCTATGGCTATGATAGCGACGTAGGTATTGCTGATATATTGCTGAACGAGCCACCGCAAGGTCACGCTCCTCCTCAAGAGCATCCTAAGATTTTTGACGCGCCGTCTCATTGTCTGCCTCCACATAAGCCGCCATCCTAGGCGAGTCATGTCGAATATCATTGGGGAGCACTGCTTCGGCCTCATAAACAATGAAGAAGGGTGTATAACCCGTCAATCTGTTGGGCGTGGTCCTCATAAACAATGAAGAAGGGTGTATAGCCAGGATTTGATACCTCTCAAGATCTCCTCATTAGCATGTTCTGCCTGACCATTGGATTCAGGATGTGCAACTAACGAAACATCAAGTCGGATGTGCTCTCGTTGACAAAACCCTTTCATGGCACCTTTAGACAAATTTGTCCCGTTATTAGTGATGATACTATGAGGATAACCAAAATGAAAGATCAGATTCTTAACAAACTGAACTGCAACAGCTGATTCACAATTATTGACCGGCTCTACCTCAACCCACTTGGTAAAGTTTTCAACCGCGACCAAAAGGTGGGTGTTCTTATCCTAAGATCTCTTGAAGAGTCCAACCATATCAAGCCTCCAGACTGCAATGGCCAAGTGATTGGTATCATCTCCAATTCCTGAGCCGGCACATGAGCTTTCCTTGAATTTTTTTGACACCCATCACACTTACTAACAATATCCTCTAGATATGCATGAGCCGTCAACTAGAAAAATTCATGATGAAAAGCCTTAGCCACCAATGACCGTGAGACGACATGATGACCACAGTCACCTGCATGTATCTCTTGCAAAATTTCACGGCCCTCTTCAGGAGAAACACAATGTTGGAACACACCAGTCACACTGTGTTGATGTAACTCGCCATCTCTAATAGTCATGGATTTAGACTGCTGGGTTATCTGTCGCGCCAAAGTTTCATCCTCTGGTAACTTGCCACGAGTAAGATAAGCCAGATAAGGCAGCGATCAATCTGGAATAGCATGAAGAGCCGCCACCAGCCGACCCTCTGGGTCAGGTATAGCAAGATCCTCCTCAGATGGTAACTTGACCGAAGGAGTATTTAAAACATCAAGGAGAATATTAGGACGTACCAACTTACGCTGAGACCCAAGATGGGATAGCGCATCAGCTGCCTCATTCTTCTATCGATCAATGTGATCCACGTGGTAACCTTTAAAGTGACCAGCAATGTTTTCAACCACCTGACGATAAGCCGCCATGAGCGGGTCTCTTGAATCCCACTTGCCTGAGACTTGCTGAGCCACTAGGTCTGAGTCGACCAGACATCTGACCCGACTTAAATTCATCTCCTTGGCCATACGAAGCCCATGGAGCAAAGCTTCATACTCAGCTGCATTGTTAGTACAAGGAAACGTTAACCATAAGACATAACATAATTTATCACCTCGTGGGGAAGTCAAAATAACTCCAGCCCCCGATCCTTCCAACTGCCTGGAACCATCAAAATGGATTATCCAATATGTGGTATCGGGATTCTCCTCAGGCGTTTGCAACTCTGTCCAATCACTAATGAAATCCACCAAAGCTTGAGATTTAATGGTTGTCCTTGGCATGTACTTCAAATTATGAGGACCAAGTTCAGTTTCCCATTTAGCAGCCCAGCCTGTGGCTTCTCTGTTTTAAATAATGTCCCCCAATGGAGGAGAGCTAACCACGGTAATTGGATGCCCATGGAAATAATGTTTCAACCTACGACTTGCCATGAACACCCCAAACACCAGCTTCTGCCAATATGGATATATTTTCTTGGACTCGGTCAAGACCTCACTGATGTAGTAAGCTGGCCACTAAACTGGGTACCCCTTACCAGCCTCCTTGCGCTCCACAACAATTGCTATGGTGACTGCTTTATTATTATCCGCCACGTATAGGAGCAAAGGCTCTTTGTCAATTGGAGCAGCGAGGATAGGCGGCTCAGCTAATTGTTTTCTGAGTGCCTCAAACGCCTCTTTGGCAGCATCACTCCAGGCAAAGTGATCTATCTTCTTCATCATCTGATATAAAGGAATCACCTTCTCTCCCAAACGACTTATGAACCATCTCAAAGCCGCAATACGACCCTCCAGGCGCTCGACGTCATTGACACACGCTGGCTTAGAAAGTGAAGTGATATCTTTAATATTCTCTGGGTTAGCCTCGATACCCCGTTCTGAGACTAGGAAACCTAGCAACTAGCCTGTAGGCACGCCAAAGACACATTTAGCTAGGTTAAGCATCATCTTGTAAACCCGGAGATTATCAGAAGTCTCTTTCAAATCAACCAGGAGAGTCTCCTTCTTCCTAGATTTGATCACAATATCGTCCACATAATCATGATCATTACGCCCAATTTGACTGTGAACAATTCTGAACACAGTGTTGTGTCGGTGAAATGAACACCTATGGGATCAAGGGCGATCCCTTCTATGGTTGGCGGGGAGAGGAGCTGCACGAAGAGCGGGTCTAGCAATCAGTACGAGGGGATTTTTACCCTGGTTCGGGCCGCAAAGATGCATCATACCCTAGTCCTACTTGTGTGTATATTAGTGTTCTTGAGTTCTTGAACTAGCTACGGTGCTTGCCCAGTCCAAAAAGTCCGAATCCTCTCTTAGTATGCCTCGGTCCTCCTTTTATATGTCAAAGGGGATGCCACAGCAGCACACAGGAGGTGGAAGGCAAGCTATAGTGTATGAGCTTATCGCTCGGCACCGTAGGAAAAACACATTTGATGTGCTGCCTACGTGCCCTCTTACTTTATCAGGGATGGCAACAGAAGCTGTCCCGTCCGTCGCCGCCCCTCCTTGCTCTAACACGCGTCCAGGCTGACGAGGCATGTAGTGCCACGATGGCTAGCTAGCTGTTGTGTTGGCTCGGTGGTAGAGCCTCCACGAAGATCTGCGTGCCGCCATGCAGGCGCCTACTTAGTTGGCATGCTAGTCGTTGCACTGGAGTGGTGGTGAGGTGGAAAATACTCGCCAGGCGCGGGCTTGGCCGCGGCCCAGCAATCGTCCCCATCAAGGCTTGCCGGGTGCCTCGCGTTCGTCCTCGGCGAGGATCTTGCTGGGGGTCTTCGTCTTCTGGTCCCATGTGGACCTGTAGGCCATTGATCTTCATGAAGGTCTGCATGCTACCATGCATGCATTCCCAAATCTTGGCCTTAACATTGTCGATGGTGTCAAAACTCTCAGCCTCATGAGTGATGGCCTTGCTGGTGCTTCACAGGAGGCCCCGGCAAGGAGCTTGCCGGGGCTACGCAAGCCGCCCCGGCAAGGATGTTGTCGGGGAAGGTCCAGGTTGTCTTCTGCTCCTTGTTCCTTGACTTGATTGTTGTCTTGGTACTCTTGTGTTTTGTCTTCTGCTGTCCTACCGGGCCCGGCCACAGGCGTGGCTACAACTGCCCATGCACAAGTAAGCGGTTCAGAAGAGCCCATACTTTTGTACACCGATAGGAGCCCCTGGGCCTGGGCCACACATGAGCGCAAGGGTAGTTGGGTGAGGCCCAAAGTAGTGTGCGGGCGCGCGTGGTAGAGACTTAACTTCCATGACCCTTTTCCTGGTTGTGCTTCCCCACGATCCGCATTGAGAGCGTGACGTGGGGGTCATGAGTGGGATGATCGCAGCACGCTTGCGTCCTCTCGCAGGGGATAGTAAAGAAGCGGCCCGCGCTTCCCTCATAAAAAGAGGAATTCGCAAGGGCGCTACTCATTTACTAAGTGGACTTGGGTTGTGGCCTGCATGGCGCCGCACCCCACGATCATGGGGTGGAAAACAGTCGCCCCACTCATCTTTATGCCTCCGACTCGCTTCCCACGTGTCCCCCATGCATTAAGAAGGGCGGGCGGTGGATGCAGAGGGCATGGTTATTAATGCCGAGGCATGAAACCAGGCGTCGCTGATTGGGGTAGCGGGTCCATCCTGATTCCCTAGACTTCAAAAGGCCGCACTGGTCGAGCGAGGCGGCCGCCCCTTGGGCTAGGAGGCCAGGCCTCGGTCCTGCCCTTCTATAAAAAGGGAGAGGAATGATGCCCTTTCATACTCGCCTTCTTCTCTCCCTTCTGCCTAGCATCCTTCCTCCATTCGCCATGGTTAGAGGGCGTGCTAGTGCTTCGACGGCGGCGACGAGGGCTTCTTCTCGATAGTGCGTTCCTCTTCCTTCAGAGCTCCCAGCGGCGGAGCGCACCGCAAGAGGGAGAGGAAGCGGACGAGGCCGAGGTTGTCGTGGTGCCCGGGGAAGAGGAGGACGAGGCGGCGCACCGACTTCTCTTCCGCTGGCGGCCCCTCCTCCAATGGACGGCCATGTCGGAGACCAACTCCGCGAGTTCTTCATTAGGTTGTACAAGTGTGTGTGCGATCATCTCCGCCTCCCTAACCCGTTTGCTTGGGCGATGGAGCAGGATCCGGCCGCAGGCTTTGAGGCTGCACATGAGGGGCGATGGGAATGGCAGCATGTGGGTCAATGTCGACTTCCCTGCCCCTCACGTCATGTATCTTTGCTGTGGGTGGAAAACTTCTGCATGCGCCCATAGCTTGTCAGAGGGGCATGTTCTCCAGTTCAAGTTAATGGAGAACGACCTGCTCTCCGTCAAGGTCTTCGGGAGCCCAGGAATCCGCTTAGGATTCTACGTGGAGAGTTCCACGGATGACGAAAGCTCCTCCTCGAGCGACAGTGACGAGGAGGATGGCGCCAGTTACGACGATGCTAGCAGGGCGGGAGGACGATGACTCCGACTCGAGCTAACCATTAGTGGAAACACCATCATCTGCTCCGCCTCCTCCCCTGGCAACACGCCTTGCCTGGGGTTGCGTCCTGCTGGCCCTCGCGTTGGTGGTCGGCGGGCTTCCCCGTCAAGAACTCCATCGATGCGTTCCCCATGCCCGTCCCTCTCTTCACCTGCTGTGCCTGGGAGGAAAGGAGCAAGAACGGGGATTACGGGGCATTTTACTTTTTTTCCTATTTGTAGGCACCTTGCCAAGTCTTAATTCCAAATAATGTAATATCTCGAGTCCATGCTTATGTTCTGTAGTATTTGTACTTGTATCAGCATGTCAATGAAAAATATGAGCTTTGCCAGTAACCCACGCACGTACATGTCCGTGCAGAGGCGAAATGCCTCTTTAATAAAAATAAATGTGTTTTCCCGGCAACCTACCTTGCCGGTGCCCTTTGTGCCTGCCGGAGAATCACATTTGCCGAGTTATAGACACAAGGTCCAGCCCCCCGCCAATCTCTTTTTACCAAAGGTTATTGTGACCATTCCGACCGAAGCAACGTTCGGATTGGGGATGGGAGCACCTAAGTCCGAAAAAGAGTGGTGAGGTTTTCTAACGCACAAGTCACAAGTTATGAACATGGATGGACAAGAGGTGAACTTTATCTGTTTGATTCGGCAAGGATCGCCATGTCGGGTAGTCTTCTCGACCTCTTGCCGGAGCATCGTCACTACGGCTGAAAGGAGGAGAAGGCAGGAGCTGTCACATCCCTGGTCCTGGTCTGCAGTAGGCTAGCCATTCATGTGTGCATCATGTTTAATTTTTCAAATAAACTTGAAATGGGGACTGATCAAACCCTAGCACCAGATCAAATCAAATAGGTTCAACATAAAATCATTTTCAATGAACCTGAAATGCCCTTCTAAAATGTTCATCATCTTTGCCTTGGTCTTAAACCTCTGGCAAAAATGGTGCACAATTTTCTAGGTCATCCTAAGGTCACTAGATTAAATCATTAGTTAATTGCATTTGGGCATTTAAATGCTAGTAAATATTTTAAATGTCCAAATAATCCCAAACCAAAATGTTCCATGTTGGACATATTCTAAACATTGGGCATGCACCGTTTGGTGATTTTTGAAAGTGCTTAGATATTTTTAGTAATGCCACAAACTTACAGAACAAAAGAAAATTAGAAATAAAAGAAAGAGAGAGAGGTAGAAGGACCTACCTGGGCCACTTACCTGGCCAGCCCAGCCCACTGGCCCGTTGCCAGTCATCGCCTACCTCTGCCAGTAGGCAGGGGAGGGACACCGCGACGCCGCCGAGCTCGCCACGCCACCAGCTCGCCTGCCTGCCTCCCTTGCCAGCGCGACGCCGCGTTACTTCTCCTCGGCGCCACCCTGACCCCTCTAGCCTATCCACTCCTCCTCTCCCCTCCTTTGCTTCCTCTCTGTAGCACACCCGAGCGCGCTCGTCGCTGCCGCTCGCTGCTGCCATGGCCACCGTCACCCTCTCGCCTCACCATCGTGCCCAGAAGCTCCGCCGCATCTTCCTCGTCCTCTCCACCGAGCTACACGGCGCCGGAGGCCCTGCATCATCACCATCTCCGTCATCTTCGTCGCCGACCGCCGGAGATCCCTTTCGCCGCTACGCACGCTCCGGTGCTTCCCCAAGCTCGCCGTCCACCCCACGACGATCACCGTGAGCTTCTGCCTATCCTCCCCCTCTCCGTTCGCTCTGCCGTGTACCGTAGCGACCACACCGCACTCACCCGGACGCGCCGCCGCCCGCACTCGTCGCCGGTGATGCTCCGGTGACCATTTGGTCCCGGGCATGCGCCCAACGCGCTCCCCGCATCGTGTAGAGCCTCCGTGGCACCTCGCCGCGCTTGTTTGTGCACCACAGCCCCATCCCCACTTGCACCTGAGCTTCGGCCGCCGCTGAGCTCGTCGCCGGCACCACTACGGCCACTCCCCGCCCGCGCCACCACCACAGTTGGATGCGGACGAGCGTCCGCATCCCGTAGCTCTGCTTCGCGCACCAAATGGCGCCCTGTGGGCAAATCCCGCAGCACGCCGCCGCGTCTGGCCTCGCCGGCGGCTAACCGCCGGCAGGTTTGACCCGCTGACCCAGTTTGACCTCGGGTGGGCCCATTGACCCCCCCTGGTTCAATGACAGGTGGGGCCAGCCCTGCTAATTAACTTGGATTAGTACTAATTAAACATTAGTTAGTCTAATCACACTAACACGCGGGACCCACTGGTCAGGTTTGACCTGAATCGGCCCGTTCACCTGCTGACATCATAGTGACGTCATGCTGACGCAATTAACAATTTTCTGGATTTAAAATAAATCCAGGAAATTTCAGAAAATAGTCAAAATTCTAAAATTCATATAAATTCAACCATAACTCCAAATGAAACAAATTATATATGAACAATGATCAGAAAAATCCAATCTATCCATCTGTACCATTTTCATGCATGTTAGAACAACTTATGACTACTGTTTAGGACAATTCAATTAAATGGCATGTAATAAATCACATATGGAGTTTGAATTTGAATCTTTGATTCAAACCAACTTCATTTAACCTGCTACTAGCTGCATTAGCTCAAAACACCAGCATGTTGCCATGTCATGATCATGCATCATATTGTGCATTGCATTGATTGTGTTTCTTCTTTGTTTGTCGGTGCTTGTCCCCTCTCAGTAGACGTGTACCGACGATGTGATCGATGACACCGATGAAGAGCTATATTATCTTCAGAAGTGCCAGGCAAGCAAAACCCCGTTGTTCATTCCGATACAATCCCACTCTCTCGCTCCTGCTCTCTTTTAATGCATTAGGACAACACCGATTCATCTGTTACTTGCTGCGGTAGCTGAACCCCTTTATCCTTTGCATGACCTGTCATTGCCACAGTAAATAGATGAAACCCACTAGCATGAGTAGGAGTTGTTTGAGCCCTGATGTTCCTACTCATTCATGCTTGTTTGTCATGCCTGCTACTGCTTAGAGTTGAGTCAGGTCTGATTCATCGGGAATGAATCGGAGGTGTGAACACGATTTGGTAAAGGTAGCGGTGAGAGGCCATGTAGGAGT
Organism: Triticum dicoccoides; assembly: GCF_002162155.2. Taxonomy (NCBI): domain Eukaryota; kingdom Viridiplantae; phylum Streptophyta; class Magnoliopsida; order Poales; family Poaceae; genus Triticum; species Triticum dicoccoides. Next base: position 331,213,230 of record NC_041385.1, on the reverse strand, counting down.
ACATGGTGGGTTGTCTCATTGCAGCCGTCCTCAGGAACTGAGTTCTGTGTTTGTGGTCCATGAAAAGCTACTACCACACAATGGGTTTTGGTAACTCGGCCCCTCTCGGCTTATTAATCAACTTGATCTCTGTCCAGGAGTTGCAACTAGTTTCTGGTGTTTGTAGGTAGTGTTAGTAGTCTACCAAGTGGCACCCGGTACAGGTGGGCTTGGGATAGACTAGGCACAGTGGCACGGTGTACCAAGTGGCACCCGGTACAGGTGGGCTTGGGACAGACTAGGCACAGTGGCACGGTGTACCAAGTGGCACCCGGATGGTGGGCTTGGGAACCCTGCTCACATCGTTTGGGGCCGTGAGCGACACCCCGGCCGGATCTCCTTGCGGTAGAACCCGAATAGGCGATAAACCTGGACGAGAGACTTGTGTGGTTAGTTAGGTCGTGGCCGACACCCTCGCTGGGCTTCCGCTTGAAGGTTGCCGAGTACATGTCGTGTAAACGGCGGTAAGTGGTGAGAGGGTGTGTGAAGAAGTACACCCCTGCAGGGTTAATATGATCTATTCGAATAGCCGTGTCCGCGGTAAAGGACTTCTGGGTTACCTGTACAGTTCATGGACAAGTGAAAGTGGATACTCTAAAATACGCAAGATAAGCGTGAGTGCTATGGATGGCGTTCTAGTAGGGAGACGGGAGCGCATCCATAGTGGTGTATTGATATGGTGAATATGTGGACTTGTGTGCGCCACCTCAAAAGAGTTACTTGCAGTCGTAGTTCAGGATAGACACCGAGTCAAAGCTGGCTTGCTGCAGTTAAATCCCACCATCCCCTTGTTGATAATGATGCATATGTAGTTAGATCTGATGTAAGTCTTGCTGGGTACATTTGTACTCACGTTGCTAAATTTATGTTTTTGCAGAGAGACTTCAGTCTCGCTAATAGTTCCACGTGGACTTCGATGTTTAGCTTGTTACCTCAGCTACGATCTTGTGCCCTCGGCAGGATCTGGTAGATAGTCAGGCTTCTCAGCCTTTTTCATTTGTAGATGTCTGTACTCAGACATGTTAAGCTTCCGCTTGTGCTTTGACTTGTATGCTCTGATTGTTGGGTCATGAGACCCATGATTGTAATGTCTCGCTCCTCGGAGCCTATTGAATAAAATGCTTGAGTTGTAGAGTCATGTTGTGATGCCATGTTATATTTGCACATATCGAGCATATTGTGTGTATGTTATTGAAATGCTTGGTATGTGTGGGATCTGACTATCTAGTTGTTTATCCTTAGTAGCCTCTCTTACCGGGAAATGTCTCCTAGTGTTTCCACTGAGCCATGGTAGCTTGCTACTGCTCCGGAACACTTAGGCTGGCCGGCATGTGTCCTTCTTCGTTCCTGTGTCTGTCCCCTCGGGGAAATATCACACGATGAATTCCGGAGTCCTGTTAGCCCGCTATAGCCCGGTTCACCGGAGTCCTGCTAGCCCAGTGCTACAGCCTGGATTCACTCATTGATGACCGACACGTTCGTTGTTGGGTCATGGATGCCTGTCCCTGTAAGTTAGTGCCACTTTGGGTTCACGACTAGCCATGTCAGTCCGGGTTCTTTGTCATATGGATGCTAGCGGCACTATCATATATGTGAGCCAAAAGGCGCAAACGGTCCCGGGCCAGGTAAGGTGGCACCCGTGGGAATACCGTGCGTGAGGCCGCAAAGTGATATGATGTGTTACATGCTAGATCGGTGTGACTTAGGATCGGGGTCCTGACAGGAGCATGGAACCTTGGCAGTTCGTTGGTACCTGCTAGGATCTAAGATAGCACAATATCCTGGATAAGCATGCATGCATATATGCATATACATAAACATGGAAACTAGTAGGAAACTTTACATACTAAAAGTTATTCCACTGCGCACAGGGTCTGCGCCTGGCTCTGTACATAGGGTTACATGCCTTGCTGACAAGGCTAGTACAAAAGGGGAATGCCGGGGCTCCCAGCAACCGCGCCTTACGGGCAAAACTTGTGAAGATGTTTGATATTCCAGGAGTTGCTCACCGGAATGCCATCTTCGGTCTCCAAGCGGACTGCGTCGGTCCTGGTGACTCATATTACCCAATAAGGGCCTTCCCACTTTGACGTCAACTTGTTTGAATCCATGGCGGACTGAATACACCGATGAACAAGGTCGCCTTCCTCAAGGCTTCGGGCATGAACCTTGCGGCTATGGTAGCGGTGCAAGGCTTGCTGGTAGCTAGTGGCTCGCACAGCAGCCTGAAGACGATCTTCCTCAAGGAGCGTTGCATCATCTTGGCACAACTTGTCTTGCTCAAGTTCATCATAAGCGAGTACTCAAGGTGACCCATATATGAGTTCTGTGGGGAGAACTGCTTCTGCCCCGTATACCAGGGCAAAGGGTGTCTGGCCAGTGGCTCGACTTGGTGTCATTCTGATTGACCAAATAACCGTTGGCAATTCATCAATCCAGTGCCTTCCCCACATGCATAGCCTGTCAAAAGTTCTTGTTTTGAGGCCTTGCAACACTTCAGCATTTGCCCTTTTTGCCTGGCCGTTGCTTCTTGGATGAGCAAAATAAGCAAAGCAAACTTTGCTGCGAAGGTCTTTGATATACTACATGAAGGTGCGGCTCGTGAACTATGTGTCGTTGTCGGTGATGACTCTATTTGGTACACCAAAATGACAAGCGAGTCCCTTGAAGAACTTGATGGCTGATTGTGCTGTCACCTTTCTTACTGGCTCCACTTACGGCCACTTTGTGAACTTGTCAATCGCAACATACAAGTACTCAAAGCCCTCGACAGCGCGGGGAAATGGGCCTAGTATGTCGAGCCCCCAGACCAAAAATGGCCAGGAAAGAGGAATTGTTTGAAGGACCTAGGCTGGTTGATGAAGCTTCTTTGAATGGAACTGGCATGCTTCACACAGGGTTACTAGTGAAGTTGCATCCTGGAGAGCGGTGGGCCAGAAGAAACCTTGCTGGAATGCTTTGCCGGCAAGGGATCTTGACCCTATGTGGGAGCCACATATGCCTACATCTATCTCTGCCAACGACTCCAATCCGTTCTCCCAAGGAATACACTTCAGTTTCACGCTGTTCGGTCTCATTCTGTATAGGACATCATCCACAAACTGGTACATGCTGGACCGACGGGCTACGTTCTCTGCTTCTTCCTGCTCCTCAGGGAGCTCTCCTGTTTGGAGAAAATAAATAGTATGATGTGCCCATGCTGGAGCCTGAGGCTCGACGACAAGGGCTAAAGGCATGTCTTCTGCCGCAGGGGCAGCCGTCTCTATGGCAAGGGCTTGGGGCCCTGCCGGAGCCTTCTGCTCCCCAACAAGCTTGGGGTACCCGGCAACTTCCTTGCCGGTGGCTTCTAGGAGTTCTGCAGGAAAGTACTTGCTGGGGCCTGCTTTCGTTCACTTGTTCTGTCCTGCTGATGGTTCAATGGATGGCTGGGTTAATTGAAGCACAAAGGTACCAGGTTCCACGTGCAACTTGAGGGCAGCGCGTTTTGACAAGTCATTAACAATTTTGTTCTCTGCTCGAGGAACATGCTCCGCTTGTAGACCGTCAAAGCGCTCCTCCAACTTCCTCACTTCATCCACATAGGCCTCCATCAATGGGCTCTGATAATCATTGTTAACTTGTTTGATAACAAGCTATGAATCACCTCTGATGATGAGCTTCCTAATTCCGAGGCCCGCTGGGATCCCGAGACCGGCAAGCAGCCCCTCATATTCTGCAGTGTTGTTCGTTAACCTTTCCCGAGGAAAATGCATCTGGACCACATACTTGAGGAGCTCTCCGGTGGGCGCGAAGAGTAGCACGCCGGCACCAGAACCTTGCAGCAAGAAAGCCCCATCAAAGTACATAATCCAATGACTACTTGCCTCTTTACCGGGGAGAGTGGTCTGTTGAACTTCTTTGTCGAGCGTGGAAGTCCACTCAGGTATGAACTCCGCGAAGGCTCTACTCTTGATCATCGAAATACTTTCAAACTTGAGGCCAAAGCTTGTGTCAGGACCCCGATTCTATGCCACACCGATCTAGTATGTAACACCTCATATCACTTTCCGGCCTCACGCACGGTATTCCACAGGTGTCGCCTTACCATGCCCGGGACTGTTTGCACCTTTTGGCACACGTATATGGCAGTGTCGCTAGCATCCATATGACAAAGAACCTGGGCTGACATGGCTAGTCGTGAACCCAAAGTGGCACTAACTTACAGGGACAGGCATACATGACCCAACATCGAACGTGTCGGTCATCAGCGAGTTAATTCGGGCTGTAGCAACTGGGCTAGCAGGACTCTGGTAAACCGGGCTGTAGCAGGCTAACAGGACTCCGGTAGACACCGCGTGACATTTCCCCGAAGTGACAGACATAGGAATGAAGAAGGACACATGCCGGCCAGCCTAAGTGTTCCGGAGCAGTAGCAAGCTACCAGGGCTCAGTGGAAGCACTAGGAGACATTTCCCAGTAAGAGAGACTACTAAGGATAAACAACTAGATAGTCAGATCCCACACATAGCAATACACATTACACGTACGCATAACATGCAAGTATGTGTTGTACAACATGGCATCACAGCATAACTCAACAGCTCATATACATAAAGGCTCAGAAGAGCCATCATAGCATTTATTACAAACAGGGGTCACATGACCCAACATTCAGAGCAAACAAGCAACAAGCGGAAGCATTACATGTCTGAGTACAGACATCTACAAATGAAAAAGGTTGAAGAGCCTGACTATCTACAACATCCGATCAAGATCGTAGCTGAGGTACAAGCTACTTGTCGAAGTCCACAAGAACACTAGTAAGACCGAAGTCTCCACTGCAAAAACATAAATAAAGAAACATGAGTTAAAAGGTACTCAGCAAGACTTACATCAGATCCTATCATACATGCATTTGTATCAAGAGGGTAATCTGGGGTTTAGTTGCAGCAAGCTAGCTTTGACTCTGTGGCTATCCTGTTCTACGACTACCAGAACTTCTTTGAGATGATATGGCGCACACGAGTCCACTAATCACCACACAATACACTACTATGGATTCATCCCCGTATACCTACGAGAAGGCCATCCATAGTACTCACACTTTGTCTTGAGAATTTTAGAGTATCCACTTCAAGTTGTCTATGTACCATGTAAGCATCCAAGAAGTCCATAACCGCGGACCCGGCTATTCAAATAGATCATGTTAACCCTGCAGGGGTGTACTTCTTCACACACGCTCTCGCCACTTACCGCCATGTACATGTCATGTATCTCGGCAACCTTCAAGCGGAAGCCTGGCGAGGGTGCCGGCCACGACCTGACTAACCACACAAGACTCTAGCCCAGGTTTATCGCCTATTCGGGTTCCATCCGCAAGGAGATCCGGCCGGGGTGTTGCTCACGGCCCCAAACGATGTGTGGAGGGTTCCCGAGCCCACCATCCGGGTGCCACTCGGTACACCAGGCCACGTGTGCCTAGCCTGTCCCAAGCCCACCCTGCCGGCTGCCACTTGGTAGAAAAATAGCACTACCTACAAACACCAGAAACTAGTTGCGACTCCTGGACAGAGATCAAGTCAGTTAATAAGTCGAGAGAGTCAATTAAGGATCCCAATGTGTGGTAGTATCGAGTCATTGGACAACATACATAGAACTCAGTGCTTAAGGATGGTTCTAGTGAGACAACCCACCATGTACTCCTACATGGCCTCTCACCGCTACCTTTACCAAATCGTGTTCACACACTTCACTCTCAGTATCAGAACATTTCTTAACACTCCAATTCATTCCCAATGAATCAGACCCGACACACTCTAAGCAATAGCAGGCATAGCATGGTAGGAACATAACAATGGCTTCAATCAACTCTTACACATGCTAGTGGGTTTCAACTATTTACTGTGGCAATGACAGGTCATGCAGAGGAATGGGTTCAACTACCGCAGCACAAAGTAGCAGATGAATCGTTGTTGTCCTAATGCAATAACTGAGAGCAGGAGCGAGAGAGTAGGATTGTATCAGAATGAACAAGGGGGTTTGCTTGCCTGGTAGATCAATAGAGGGGGCACTGCTCCTCAGACAGCTACTCTGGAGCACTCTCTGAAGCAGGACCTATCGAGAAGGAACGGTGTCGACAATCAATACACAAGCATATGCAACAATATGATGCATGAACATGGCATGTAGGTGTGATGCTGTTTGAGCTAATGCAACTAGCATTCTGTTTGAATGAAGTCCATTTGAACCAAGGGTTCAAATGCTACTCCAAACTTAACATTTATAAATGCCATTCATGTGTTTTCACCCATACAGTAGGTTTAGATTGGTTTGTCATGCATGAAACTAGTTCAGATGGATAGATTGCATTTTTATGATAATTTTTCATATATAAATTATTTCAATCTGAGCTACGGTTGAATTTCTATGATTTATTGAAGTTATAGCATTTTTTGGATTTCCTGATTTATTTTAATACCAAAAAATGAATAATTGCGTCAGCATTACAGAGGCATGACGTCAGCGAGTCAATGGCCAGGTCCAGGTCAAACCTGACCAGTGGGACCCATACGTCATTGTCATGGTTAATTAACAGAGTTAATCAATTGTCAAGCTAATCTTAAACTAAAAATTAG
>NC_041385.1:331197459-331206258 GCF_002162155.2 Triticum dicoccoides | reverse complement strand
GGGGGTTAATTAGCGGGGTTGACCCGGTCAATCCCGCCGGCGTTTAGCCGCCGGCAAGGCCGAAGGCGGCGGAGAGGCTCGGGATCGTTGCTCCGGCGACCATTTGGGCGACGGAGACCACTGGCAAGGAGCCAGCGCTCGTCCGCGTCATCTGGAGCAAGTGGGGAAGGCGGGGATGGCCGGAGCTCACTGGAGCGGAGCTCGGGGCAGCGGCCGGAGTTCGGGCGCGAGCGGGGATGCGGCTGCAGTGTGCGAGGGCGAGAATGGAGAGGGGGAGGAGGAGCAGCAGCTCACTGCGGTTGCAACGGGCGTCGAAGCAGGCTCGGGGGCGGCCGGACGATGACGGGCGGGCGGTGGAGATCCACGGCGGCCGGCGGTGAAGAAGACGACGGTGGCGATGATGGAGGCCGTCCGGAGGTGCGTGGCTCGACGATGAGGGAGAGGGGGTCACGGAGGAGCTGTGGAGCGCGTCGGGGTGGCGAGGCCGTGGCTGTGGGCGCAGCAACAGTGGCCGGTGGCGGCGGTGGCGCTCGTCCGTTAGAGAGAGAGTGAGGGAGAGGAGAGGAGAGGAACGATGGAGAGTGAGAGGGTCCGAGGGGTTGCATGGCGATGCTGCAGGGAGTCGCGGAGCAAGCAGGGAGGCAGGAGGTGGCCGGGCGCGTGGGGGCATGCGGTGAGCGCGTGCTCGGCGTCCTCCTAACGCGGTGGAGACGACGACTGGCAGTGCCAGTTGGCTGGGCCGGCCTGTTGGGTCGCTGTGCTGCACAGTGCCCGGCTACACAGAGAGGTAAGCGCCAGGTAGGTTTTTCCCATTTTATTTTTTTTCTATTTTTCTGACATATGTTTTGATTTAATAATAATACTAAATCATTTTATTTCCTTATGCCAATGTTTGTAGGAACTAGTGGTATTATTCCAGACCTCCTCAACAAATGGCATAATTTTTGGACATATATTATATGTATAACAAATATATATCCAATGCAAATAATTATGCATTAATTCCAAATGCCCAAAATAAATACTTATGAGCTCCTAAAAATATTGGTTTGATTTTTATCTCTGTCCAATATTTTCAGAGAGCAACATGAACATTTTCTTGGACCTTTTTGGAGCAATTTTTATCTGGGTCATTTCCAGAAATAATTATGAGGGTTTCACAAATCCTCATTTCAGAATTAAATGGAATTTAAACATGATGCAGACATGACTAGCTAGTCTAGGTCATACCAGAACTAGGGATGTGACAACTCGCCCCCACTTGAAAGAATCTCATCCCGAGATTCAGGGGTCGAGGGAAAGAAAGCGGGGTACTCCAGTCGAAGACGATCTTCTTGCTCCCATGTAGCTTCTCTCTCGGAATGATGAGACCACTGATCCTTGAGAAACTTGATGTTATGACGTCGAGTGACATGCTCTGCTTGATCAAGAATGTGAACCGGATACTCTCGATACATGAGGTTATCTTGGAGATCAAGCGTTTCGTGGTCCACTCCGCGGATAGGATCTGAGAAGCAACGCCTGAGTTGAGAGACGTGGAAGACATCATGAACTCTGGAAAGATGTGGGGGTAGTTCCAACTGGTAGGCAACCTCTCCTCGTTTAGCGAGAATGCGAAAAGGACCAATGTAACGAGGAGCCAACTTGCCCTTGATACCGAAGCGATGGGTACCCTTCAAAGGAGTGACCCGAAGGTAAGCTTTGTCGCCAATTTCATAAGTCATATCCTTATGATGGCGGTCATACTGACTCTTTTGACGAGACTGGGCTGTTTTCAAGTTCTCACGAATGATGCGAACTTGCTCTTCTGCCTCCTGGATCATGTCCGGTCCAAAGAATTGTCTCTCACCGGTTTCTGACCAGTTCAAAGGTGTTCGACATCTTCGTCCATAGAGAACCTCAAAAGGAGCTTTCTTGAGACTGGATTGATAGCTATTGTTATAAGCAAACTCGGCAAAAGGAAGACATTTCTCCCAATCCATACTGAATGAGATAACGCAAGCTCTAAGCATGTCTTCAAGAATTTGATTGACCCTTTCCACCTGACCACTTGATTGAGGGTGGAAAGCGGTACTGAAGGAAAGATGTGTTCCCATGGCAGTTTGGAAACTCTCCCAGAAATGAGAAGTGAAAAGACTGCCACGGTCTGAATTGATCTCTAGTGGAACACCATGAAGTGACACTATTCGAGAAATGTATAAGTCAGCGAGCTGACTAGCAGTGATACTCTCTCGAACAGGTAGGAAGTGCGCCACTTTGGAGAGACGATCAATGACTACGAAGATAGAATTATTCCCTTTCTTGGTCCTGGGAAAGCCGGTGATGAAGTCCATACCAACTTTATCCCATTTCCACTCAGGAATGGCTAAAGGCTGAAGGGTGCCAGCAGGTCTCTGATGCTCTGCCTTAACGCGACGACAAACGTCACAGTTAGCAATAAACTGAGCGATTTCTCTCTTCATCCTAGTCCACCAGAACCACTGGCGTAGGTCCTGATACATCTTAGTACTACCGGGATGAATCGTGAGAGGATATTCATGCGCCTCCTTAAGAATCAATTGTCGAAGATGTTGCTTCTTGGGGACCACCAGGCGGTTCCCAAAGAAAACAACACCTCGATCATCAACAGAGAAACTACCAGCAGCTCCCTTCTTAACGTTATCCTTGATTCGAGAAATACCCATATCGTATTGCTGGCTAGTTATGATCTGATCCTCAAGAGTAGGTTTCACCATTAAGGTAGAAAGGAATCTGTGAGGAGCAATGTGAAGATTAAGCTTACAGAATTCCTCATGGAGAAGTGATTGGCCTTGCTGCAACATGAGATTGTTGCAATAGGATTTACGACTTAGAGCATCAGCCATGACATTGGCTTTGCCTGGGGTGTAGGTAATCCCTAGATCATAATCTGTGATCAACTCCAACCAACGTCTTTGCCTAAGGTTCAAATCTGGTTGTGTGAAGATATACTTGAGACTCTGGTGATCAGTGTAGATCTTGCAACGTTTACCAAGAAGGTAATGTCGCCAGGTCTTGAGTGCATAGACTACGGGTGCAAGCTCTAGATCATGTGTAGGATAATTCTCCTCATGTGGATGCAACTGTCGAGATGCATAGGCAATCACATGACGATCCTGCATAAGAATGCAACCTAGTCCCTGTCGTGAGGCATCGCAGTAGATAACAAAGTCTTTAGTGAAATCCGGAGGCACAAGTATGGGAGCAGAAGTCAGGCGCCTTTTCAGTTCCTGAAAACTGTACTCACACCATGGGGACCATCAAACTTTTTATCTTTCCTGAGAAGTTCCGTGAGGGGTTTGGCTACATTGGAGAAGTTTTCAACAAAGCGGCGGCAATAGCTGGCTAGACCAAGGAAACTCCTAACTTGTTTAACGGTTTCAGGTGGAGTCCAATCGAGAACGGCCTTAACTCTCTCGGGATTGACAGCAATGCCCTTACCAAAGATTACGTGTCCTAGGTAGGTCACTTCTGGCAACCAAAATTCACACTTGGAGAACTTGGCAAAAAGGCGGTGCTCTCTGAGTTTTTCTAACACAAGGCTAAGATGTTCTGCATGCTCTTCCTCGTTCTTCGAGTAAATAAGAATATCATCGAGGTAAACCACGACGAACTTATCTAAGTACTCCATGAAGATCGAGTTCATCAAGTGGGAGAAAGTGGTTGGGGCGTTGGTTAGACCAAAGGACATGACGGTGTACTCGTACTGGCCATAACGAGTGACAAAGGATGTCTTAGGAATGTCCCCATTTCTGATCTTGATTTGGTGGTAGCCTAACCTCAAATCCATCTTGGAGAAGACTGAGGATCCAGCGAGCTGATCATACAGGTCGTTAATCCTGGGGAGCGGATACTTATTCTTTATCGTGACCAAATTAACGGGACGATAATCTACAACCATCTGGTCCATACCATCCTTCTTCTTGACAAAGAGGACATGGCAAGCCCAAGGAGAAGAACTAGGACGGATGAAACCCTTTTGCAGGGACTCATCAAGTTGTTTCTTAAGCTCGGCTAGTTCTGGAGGTGCCATTTTGTAAGGTCTCCTAGAAATTGGAGCGGTTCCTGGGATAAGATCTATGACGAACTTTACATCTCTGTCAGGTGGAACACCTGGCAGTTCCTCTGGAAAGACATCCAGAAAGTCACGGACTACCGGGATATCTTCAAGGTCTGGAAGAGGGCTGGCATTAAGAGAATAGAGCTGACGCTTTGCAACTCTAGTGGAGACAGTGACTATCTTGCCAGATGGGTGTGTAAGCTTAACAGACCTGGTGTAACAATCAATCTTGGCATGATGAGCTGTCATCCAGTCCATACCCAAGATGATGTTAATATCTGAGGACTTGAGGGCTACAAGTGATGCAAGAAATACAAGTCTATCAACAAGGATTTCATTACCATAGCTGATTCTGGTGGTCTGCCATCTAGACCCTGGGGTTTGGATTTCAAGCAGAGTTGGCATATCACAAAATGACATGTCGTGCAAACGAGCATAGCCTTCAGAAATGAAGGAGTGAGATGCTCCAGTATCGAACAAAACCGAAGCTGGATGACAATTGACAAGGAGTGTACGAAGAACGACATCCGGATCATCATGAGCGTCTTTAGCTGAGACGTGGTGCACACGTCCATGTTCAGTGGGGGCTGGCTTGGCACTGATCGTCTTGCTTGATGGCTTAACACAGCCAACAGTCTTCTCGGGCTGGGGTGGAACATAACTAGTCTGAGAGCAGTCACGTGCATAGTGTCCCGGCTTCTGCATGTGAAGCAAGTCCCTGAGGTTGGACGTTGACCCGCACTGACAAGTGGTCTACCAATAGGCCTGGGTGGAACATACGACTGAGCTGGGGGAGGCACCACATAACATGGCCTCGGTGAATATCCGGAAGGAAGAGCGGAGTTTGAAACCCAAATCCGGCGCTTCTGAGAACTGGAGCCAGAGGAAGATCCCAAATCACGGGTGTGCTTACGGGACTCCTCGTAAGTGAGTTGAGCTATCTCTGCATTAATGGCCTTGTTCACAAGATCTTGGAATGTATCACAATGATGTAGGTGGAGATCACGACGCAACTTGGGGTTGAGACCCTTCTGGAACCTCTTCTGTGGCATAGCGAGCGAGGTTCTCAAACTCTCTACTATAAGCATCAAGAACCATCTTACTCTGGGTGAAACTACAGAACTCTTCTCTCTTGCGATCAATGAGGGCCTCGGGAATGTGATGCTCGCGAAAAGCCTCGGTGAAATCCCTCCAGGTAGGAATCTGGCCAGTTGGAAGCATAGCCTCATAGTTCTGCCACCAAAGACTAGCAGGATCTTCCAGGTGGTATGTGGCATAGGTGACCTTGTCATCTTCAACTACGTTCACGGAACGCAGCTTATGAGTGATGCTACGGAGCCAGTCATCTGCATCGAGTGGCTCGATGGAATGATGAAAGGTAGGTGGGTGCAAGCGAATGAAGTCATGAATGGTCGCAGACTTATTGGACTGATGTGCGGTGTTCTCCTCGATACGTGCCAACAAGCGGTTAGACTCACGCTTGTTCCTCTCCATTTCTAACATGAACTCTGCCAATGAAGGCTGGTCGGGAGGATCCTCGTCCCTACCATCTCCGTGGTTCTGGCTACGAGCAACAGAACTTCGCTTAGCTGATGACATCCTGACAAACGAAACCAAGGACGGAATCAGCATCAACTATAGGCTGTAGAGTGTAGGACAAGGAAATTAGTAACTCTCAAACTCCTAGGGAAATTCCGGCAGCATAACGACAGTAAAATGCTCAGAATGAGACATCCTGCTAAAATGGGGTAGTACAACAACTCAACATCACCAGTCAAGGTTCTGAGATCATACTAACAGGCTACACTAGAAATACTCGGAAACTGGGATATGACTCTGATCAACCAATCCTATGGGACTACAGAGTAGTAACACGTGATCCTGATAGATAGGAGAGAAAGCCTAGTTCCTTAACCCCGTAGGAAAGATAGGATGACTCAGATCAGAAGGCCATGAGGTAAAGGAGTAAAAAGAGCCTTACGTTCCTTCCCACAATCAATTCACTTACATAACTAAAGAATTTCTAGACTCAACTTCGACCAGTTTGGCTTGGTAATCCTACAGGCAGTCCGGCTCTGATACCAAAGCTGTCAGGACCCCGATTCTATGCCACACCGATCTAGCATGTAACACCTCATATCACTTTGCGGCCTCATGCACGGTATTCCACGGGTGTCGTCTTACCATGCCCGGGACCGTTTGCGCCTTTTGGCACACGTATATGGTAGTGTCACTAACATCCATATGACAAAGAACCCGGGCTGACATGGCTAGTCGTGAACCCAAAGTGGCACTAACTTACAGGGACAGGCATACATGACCCAACATCGAACGTGTCGGTCATCAGCGAGTGAATCCGGGCTGTAGCAACTAGGCTAGCAGGACTCCGGTAAACCGGGCTGTAGCGGGCTAACAGGACTCCAGTAGACACCGCGTGACATTTCCCCGAAGGGACAGACACAGGAACGAAGAAGGACACATGCCGGACAGCCTAAGTGTTCCAGAGCAGTAGCAAGCTACCAGGGCTCAGTGGAAGCACTAGGAGACATTTCCCGGTAAGAGAGACTACTAAGGATAAACAACTAGATAGTCAGATCCCACACATAGCAATACACATTACACATACGCATAACATGCAAGTATGTGCTGTACAACATGGCATCACAGCATAACTCAACAACTCATATAGATAAAGGCTCAGAAGAGCCATCATACCATTTATTACAAACAGGGGTCACATGACCCAACATTCAGAGCAAACAAGCAACAAGCGGAAGCATTACATGTCTGAGTATAGACATCTACAAATGAAAAAGGCTGAAGAGCCTGACTATCTACAACATCCGATCAAGATCGTAGCTGAGGTACAAGCTTCTTGTCGAAATCCACAAGAACACTAGTAAGACCGAAGTCTCCGCTGCAAAAACATAAATAAAGCAACATGAGTACAAAGGTACTCAGCAAGACTTACATCAGATCCTATCATACATGCATTTGTATCAAGAGGGTAATGTGGGGTTTAGTTGCAGCAAGCCAGCTTTGACTCTGTGGCTATCCTGTTCTACGACTACCAGAACTTCTTTGAGGTGATATGGCGCACACGAGTCCACTAATCACCACAAAATACACTACTATGGATTCATCCCTGTCTCCCTACGAGAAGGCCATCCATAGTACTCACACTTTGTCTTGAGCATTTTAGAGAATCCACTTCGAGTTGTCTATGTACCATGTAAGCATCCAAGAAGTCCATAACCGCGGACCCGGCTATTCGAATAGATCATTTTAACCCTGCAGGGGTGTACTTCTTCACACACGCTCTCTCCACTTACCGCCATGTACATGTCATGTATATCGGCAACCTTCAAGTGGAAACCTGGCGAGGGTGTCGGCCACAATCTGACTAATCACACAAGACTCTAGCCCAGGTTTATCGCCTATTAGGGTTCCATCCGCAAGGAGATCCGGCCGGGGTGTCGCTCACGGCCCCAAACAATGTGTGCAGGGTTCCCGAGCCCACCATCCGGGTGCCACTCGGTACACCAGGCCACGTGTGCCTAGTCTGTCCCAAGCCCACCCTGCCGGCTGCCACTTGGTAGAAAAATAGCACTACCTACAAACACCAGAAACTAGTTGCGACTCTTGGACAGAGATCAAGTCGGTTAATAAGTCGAGAGAGTCAATTAAGGATCCCAATGTGTGGTAGTATCGAGTCATTGGACAACATACATAGAACTCAGTGCTTAAGGATGGTTCTAGTGAGACAACCCACCATGTACTCCTACATGGCCTCTCACCTCTACCTTTACCAAATCGTGTTCACACACTTCACTCTCAGCATCAGTACATTTCGTAACACTCCAATTCATTCCCAATGAATCAGACCCGACACACTCTAAGCAATAGCAGGCATAGCATGGTAGGAACACAACAATGGCTTCAATCAACTCCTACACATGCTAGTGGGTTTCAACTATTTACTGTGGCAATGACAGGTCATGCAGAGGAATGGGTTCAACTACCGCAGCACAAAGTAGCAGATAAATAGTTGTTGTCCTAATGCAATAACTGAGAGCAGGAGCGAGAGAGTAGGATCGTATCAGAATGAACAAGGGGGTTTGCTTGCCTGGTAGATCAACAGAGGGGGCACTGCTCCTCAGACAGGTATTCTAGAGCATTCTCCGGAGCAGGACATATCGAGAAGGAACGGTGTCGACAATCAATACACAAGCATATGCAACAATATGATGCATGAACATGGCATGTAGGTGTGATGCTGTTTGAGCTAATGCAACTAGCATTCTGTTTGAATGAAGTCCATTTGAACCAAGGGTTCAAATGCAACTCCAAACTTAACATTTATAAATGCCATTCATATGTTTTCAGCCATACAGCAGGTTTAGATTGGTTTGTCGTGCATGAAACTAGTTCAGATGGATAGATTGCATTTTTCTGATAATTTTTCATATATAAGTTATTTCAATCTGAGCTACGGTTGAATTTCTATGATTTATTGAAGTTATAGCATTTTCTGGATTTCCTGATTTATTTTAATACCAGAAAATGAATAACTGCGTCAGCATTACAGAGGCATGACATCAGCGAGTCAACGGCCAGGTCCAGGTCAAACCTGACCAGTGGGACCCATACGTCAGTGTCATGGTTAATTAACAGAGTTAATCAATTGTCAAGCTAATCTTAAACTAAAAATTAGCAGGGTC
>NC_041385.1:331165172-331197193 GCF_002162155.2 Triticum dicoccoides | reverse complement strand
AGCGGGGTTTAACCGGTCAATCCCGCCGGCGTTTAGCCGCCGGCGAGGCCGAAGGCGGCGGAGGGGCTCGGGATTGTTGCTCCGGCGACCATTTGGGCGGCGGAGACCACTGGTGAGGAGCCAGCGCTCGTCCGCGTCATCTGGAGCAAATGGGGAAGGCGGGGACGGCCGGAGCTCACCGGAGCGGAGCTCGGGGCGGCGGCCGGAGTTTGGGCGCAAGCGGGGATGCGGCTGTGGTGTGCGAGGGAGAGAACGAAGAGGGGGAGGAGGAGCAGCAGCTCACCGTGGTTGGAGCGGGCGTCGAAGCAGGCTCGGGGGCGGCCGGACGGTGACGGGCGGGCGGTGGAGATCCACGGTGGCCGGCGGTGAAGAAGACGACGGTGGCGATGATGGAGGCCATCCGGAGGTGCGTGGCTCGACGATGAGGGAGAGGGGGTCGCGGAGGAGCTGTGGAGCGCGTCGGGGTGGCGAGGCCGTGGCTGTGGGCGTGGCAACAGTGGCCGGTGGCGGCGGTGGTGCTCGTCCGTGAGAGAGAGAGCGAGGGAGAGGAGAGGAGAGGAACGGTGGAGAGTGAGAGGGTCCGGGGGGTTGCATGGCGATGCTGCAGGGAGTCGCGGAGCAAGCAGGTAGGCAGGACGTGGCCGGGCGCATGGCCGCGTGCGGTGAGCGCGTGCTAGGCGTCCTCCTGGCGCGGTGGAGACGACGACTGGCAGTACCAGTTGGCTGGGCCGGCCTGTTGGGTCGCTGGGCTGCACAGTGCCCGACTACACAGGGAGGTAAGCGCCAGGTAGGTTTTTCCCATTTTGTTTTTTTTCTATTTTTCTGACATATGTTTTGATTTAATAATAATACTAAATCATTTTATTTCCTTATGCCAATGTTTGTAGGAACTAGTGGTATTATTCGAGACCTCCTCAACAAATGGCATAATTTTTGGACATATATTATATGTATAACAAATATATATCCAATGCAAATAATTATGCATTAATTCCAAATGCCCAAAATAAATACTTATGAGCTCCTAAAAATATTGGTTTGATTTTTATCTCTGTCCAATATTTTCAGAGAGCAACATGAACATTTTCTTGGACCCTTGTGGAGCAATTTTTATCTGGGTCATTTCCAGAAATGATTATGAGGGTTTCACAAATCCTCATTTCAGAATTAAATGGAATTTAAACATGATACAGACATGACTAGCTAGTCTAGGTCATACCAGAACTAGGGATGTGACAGCTTGACAGCTCTAAGGCCCACTCCACAATCTTCCCAGCTGCATTTGGGTTGTGCAAGATTCGTTGCAACGGGAGGCGAGTGACGACAGTAATCTCATGTGCTTGGAAATAGTGATTCAACTTTCTCGAAGCCATAAGGAGGCTGAAAAGTAGCTTCTGCATACCAGAATACCTTGATCTAGCTCCCTGCAAGAGGGAGCTGACAAAATAGACCGGGTGCTGCATCACCTTCTTCTTCTATCTTTCTTCGCTCACTTGCACAGACTATGTCTAGCCGGGACCGGGCTCTGTCTGGGGTCCTGTCTTGCCGGCACCGGGCCCTGCCGGCCCCAGCTCCTCATCTAACGGCCTCGCTGCTACCGTTGCCTCTTCCTCAACTTCTCTCTGCCCCACTAGCATAGCACTGACCACTTGATTCATTGCTGCTAAATATAGCAGCAACGACTCTTGTGGTTTGTGCGCGGCTAGTATTGGCATAGAGGAGAGGTACCTCTTCAAATCTTGCAGCGCTGCCTCTGCCTCCAGAGTCCATTTCATTGGACCTGCCTTTTTCAAATTTTTGAAAAAGGGGAGGGTGCACTCAACTGATTTAGAGATGAACCTGCTCAGGACGGCTACGTAGCCGGCAAGCCTACGGACATCCTTGACTTGTTTTGGCGCTTCAATCTGCTCAATCGCTTTGATCTTGTCGGGATTCGCTTTGGTTCCGCATTGAGACACAAAGAACACAAGAAGTTTGCCGGATGGGATGCCGAACACACACTTCTCTGGGTTGAGCTTGAGATTGATCTTGCGCAAATTTGCAAAGGTTTCCTCCAGATCTTGCACGAGCGTGGCCTTGTCCTTGGTTTTGACCACTATATCATCCATATAAGCTTCCATATTTCTATGTAGCTGGGGCTCAAAACCAAGTTGGACTGCTCGGGTGAATGTTGAACCAGCGCTTTTCAACCCGAAAGGCATTCATACGAAATAGTACGTACCACATGGGGTGATGAACGCGGTCTTTTCTTCATCCTCCTTCTTCATGAAGATCTGGTGGTATCCTGAATAGGCGTCAAGGAACGACAGTAGGACGCACCCGGCCGTGCAGTCCACTATCTGCTCGATGCGTGGAAATGGGAAAGGATCCTTTAGACATGCTTTATTGATATCAGTATAGTCAATACATAGCCTCCATTTTCCATTCGCCTTACGCACTGCCACTGGATTGGTCAACCACATAGGGTGGAGCACTCCTTTGACCAAGCCTGCCGCTTCCAACTTCCTAATCTCCTCGATGATAAACTCTTGTCACTCCAAAGCTTGCTCAATCACCTACCTGGGAACACTGAGGATGTCAGATGCTTGTGTCAGGACCCCGATTCTATGCCACACCGATCTAGCATGTAACACCTCATATCACTTTGCGGCCTCACGAACGGTATTCCCACGGGTGTCTCCTTACCATGCCTGGGACCGTTTGTGCCTTTTGGCACACGTATATGATAGTGTCTCTAGCATCCATATGACAAAGAACCCGGGCTGACATGGCTCTCATGAACCCAAAGTGGCACTAACTTATAGGGACAGGCATACATGATCCAGCAACGAACGTGTCGGTCATCAGCGAGTGAATCCTGGGTGTAGCAGCTGGGCTAACAGGACTCCAGAGAATCCGGGCTGTAGCAGGCTAACAGGACTCTGGTAGTGATACGTCTCCGTTATATCTATAATTTTTGATTGATCCATGCCAATATTCTTCAACTTCCATATACTTTAGGAAACTTTTTATATTATTTTTGGGACTAACATAATGATCTAGTGCCCAGTTTCAGTTCCTGTTTGTTGCATGTTTTATGTTTTGCAGAAACCCAATATCAAACGGAGTCCAAACGGGATAAAAATGGATGGAGAATTATTTCGGAATATTTATGATTTTTGGGAGGAAGAATCAATGCGAGACGGTGCTCGAGGGGGCCTCGAGACAGGGGGCGCGCCCCAGAGGGGCAGGCACGCCCTGGACTCTCCTGGGCACCCCATAAGGCGGTTGACGCTCTTATTTTGGCGCAAGAAAGCTAATTTTATGAGAAAAATCTGGGCGAAAGATTCACCCCAATCAGAGTTACGGATCTCAGGATATAAAAGAAACGGTGAAGGGGCAGAATCTGGGAACGCAAAAAAACAGAGAGATAGATCCAATCTCGGAGGGGCTCTTGCCCCTCCCAAGCCATGGGAGCCAAGGACCAGAGGGGAAACCCTTGTCCCATCTAGGGAGAAGGTCAAGGAATAATAATAATAATAAGAAGGGGGGCTCTCTTCCCCTTGCTTCCGGTGGCGCCGGAGCGCTACCGGGGGGCATCATCATCACCGTGATCTTCACCAACACCTCCGCCATCTTCACCAACATGTCCATCACCTTCCCTCATCTATATTCAGCGGTCCACTCTCCCGCAACCCGCCATACCCTCTACTTAAACATGGTGCTTTATGCTTCATATTATTATCCAATGATGTGTTGCCATCCTATGATGTCTGAGTAGATTTTCGTTGTCCTACCGGTGATTGATGAATTGCTATGATTGGTTTGAGTTGCATATTTTATTATTGGTGCTATCCTATGGTGCTCTCCGTGTCACACAAGCATGAGGGATTCCCGTTGTAGGGTTTGCAATATGTTCATGATTTGCGTATGGTGGGTGGCGTGAGTGTCAGAAGCACAGACCCGAGTAAGTAGGTTGTTTGCGTATGGGATAAAGGAGACTTGATACTTTAATGCTATGGTTGGGTTTTACCTTAATGATCTTTAGTAGGTGCGGATGCTTGCTAGAGTTCCAATCTTAAGTGCATATGATCCAAGAAGAGAAGGTATGTTAGCTTATGCCTCTCCCTCAAATAGAATTGCAGTAGTGATTACCGGTCTACTAACATAGTCAATTTCTTAGGGACAATTTCACAACTCCTACCACCACTTTTCCACACTCGCTATATTTACTTTATTGCTTCCTTATCTAAACAGCCCTACTTTTTATTTACGTGCTCATTATTATCTTGCAAACCTATCCAACACCTACGAAGTACTTCTAGTTTCATACTTGTTCTAGGTAAAGCGAACATCAAGCGTGCGTAGAGTTGTATCGGTGGTCGATATAACTTGAGGGAATATTTATTCCACCTTTAGCTCCTCGTTGGGTTCGACACTCTTACTTATCGAAAACTTTTGCGATCCCCTATACTTGTGGGTTATCAAGACCTTTTTCTGGTGCCGTTGCCGGGGAGTCATAGCGTGGGGTGAATATTCTCGTGTGTGATTGTTTGCTTTATCACTAAGTAATTTTTATTTGCTGTTCTAAGTTGTTCTTTATCTTTAGTTATGGATATGGAACACGAAATACCAAAAAAAATTAGGTGTACTTGCTACTCATGGAGATGGGGAACCTCCTAAAACCCTGGATGCTCGTTATGTTCAAGATATTATGTACTACTTTGATAATCCTGAGAAAACCCCATTCAATTATGTTATGGGAGACATGTTGGATCAACGTGAATACTTTAGGGATTATCGCTTGATACAAAAAGGGAAACTATTATGGGATCAAATTCATATGTTACGTTGGTATGCTCGTCAACTATGCTTGATACATGATTATACTTGTTGCTCTAGGATGAAGGCTCCACACCTTCCCTTTTCATGCAAATTCAATGATAATAAAACCTTAGCTTCTTATGCTAATGGTGTATATGATTACTATGATGTGGAACAAATAGAAGAATTTGTTGCTTTTATGGGTGCTTATGAGATTTAATCTATGTTTAAAGAGTTTGATGATTTTGATGATTCAGTTTATAGACCTGAAAATTTTGCTATACTTAGATATTGTTATAAGAATTATGAATACAATTACAATATTGATGCATTTATTGAGAAAGTATCCGCTGTCCAAGAAGAGACTAATATTTTGCAGGAAGCTATGGAAGAAGAAATTGATGAAACTGTGAGCTCATTAGATGAAAAAAGATGATGAGGAGAGTGAAGAACAAAAGGAGGAAGAGCGGATTAGCTACCCGTGCCCACCTTCTAATGAGAGTAACTCATCAACTCATACATTGTTTAATTATCCTTCATGCTTACCAAAGGATGATTGCTATGATGATTGTTATGATCCCGCTGATTCTATTGAAATATCCTTTTTTGATGATGCTAGCTATGCTTGTGGGCAAGATGCCAATATGAATTATGCTTATGGAGATGAACTTGCTATAGTTCCTTATGTTAAACATGAAATTGTTGCTATTGCACCCACGCATGATAGTCCTATTATCTTTTTGAATTCTTTCGACTACACTATATCGGAGAAGTTTGTGCTTATTAAGGATTTTATTGATGGGTTGCCTTTTACCATTGCACATGATAATTTAGATGAATATAATATGCATGTGCTTGCTGCTCCTACGTGCAATTATTATGAGAGAGGAACTATATCTCCACCTCTCTATGTTTCCAATACAATAGAATTGCATGAAATTGTTTATACTATGCATTGGCATTTACTTGGTGTGCATGAATTGTTCTTTTATGACATGCCGATGCATAGGAAGAGAGTTAGACTTTGTTTTTGCATGACATATGTTACTTTGTGCTCACTACTAAATTATAAATCATTGTTAATTAAAATTAGCTTTGATATACCTTGGGATCCGGGTGGATTCATTACTTGAGCACTATATGCCTAGCTTAATGGCTTTAAAGAAAGCGCTTCCAGGGAGACAACTCGGAAGTTTTATAGAGTCATCTATTTCTGTTGAGTGCTTTCATATAGTCTAAAAACAAAATAAAATAGAGAGGGGAACCGAAAACTTTTCAAAAAGGAAAGTGAAAGTGAGAGAGTCAAGCATTGTTGAAGTGGGAGAGCTCGTTGAACTTTGTTCATGCTCACGAAAACTTTGTGAATCTTGATTAGATAAAATTTTCATCAAAAATAATTATCCCCTTGTACAATTCCATTGTATTATAAAAATAATGTGCCAAGGTTTGCCTTTAGGATGTTTACAATGCTTGATCGTTTGTATGGTGCAGGACAGAAACTTTGGCTGTAGTGCGTGATTTTACATTTTTAACTGGAACATCAAACGGTTCTGATTATTTCTGAGCTGTCTTTCTGTACAATTTTTTTATTTTTCCTAATTTTAGTAGAATTTTTTGGGTATCAGAAGTATGGTGAATGTTCATATTGCTACAGACTGTTCTGTTTTTGACAGGTTCTGTTTTTGATGCATAGTTTACTTGTTTTGTTGAATCTATCAATTTATATCAGTGGATTAAGCCATGAAAAAGTTATATTACAGTAGACACAATGCAAAAACAAAATATGAATTGGTTTGCTACAGTACTTAGAGTAGTGATTTGCTTTATTATACTAACGGATCTTACTGAGTTTTCTGTTAGAGTTTTGTGTGGATGAAGTGTTTGATCGAGGAGGTCTCGATATGAGGAAAAGGAAGAGAGGCAAGAGCTGAAGCTTGGGGATTCCCAAGGCACCCCAAGTAAATATTCAAGGAGACTCAAGCGTCTAAGCTTGGGGATGCCCCGGAAGGCATCCCCTCTTTCTTCAACAAGTATCGGTATGTTTTCGTATTCGTTTCGTTCATGCGATGTGTGCAAGTCTTGGAGCGTCTTTTGCATTTAGTTTTCATTTTTCTTTTATGCACCATGTTGGTATGAGATATTCCTTGGTTTATTTATAGAATTCTCATTGCGCTT
Source organism: Triticum dicoccoides (assembly GCF_002162155.2). Classification (NCBI taxonomy): domain Eukaryota; kingdom Viridiplantae; phylum Streptophyta; class Magnoliopsida; order Poales; family Poaceae; genus Triticum; species Triticum dicoccoides. The sequence goes on along the minus strand of NC_041385.1, from coordinate 331,190,215 downwards.
CACTTAAATCTTTCGAGTATGGCTTTATAGAATGCTTCACATGCTACACTTATATCATTTGAAGTTTGGATTGCCTGTTTCTCTTCACATAGAAAACCGCCATTTGTAGAATGCTCTTTTTCTTCACTTATATTTGTTAGAGCGTGGGAATATATTTTGTAGAAAGAATTAAACTCTCTTGTTCACTTATATCTATTTAGAGAGATGACAGGAATTGGTCATTCACATGGTTAGTCATAAAATCCTACATAAACTTGTAGATCGATGAATATGATAGGTTTGATTCCTTGCAATAGTTTTGTGATATAAAGGTGGTGATATTAGAGTCATGCTAGTGGGCGACTGTGGATTAGTAGAAATGCTTGTGTCGAGGTTTGTGATTCCCGAAGCATGCACGTATGGTGAACCGCTTTGTGATGAAGTTGGAGCACAATTTTATTTATTGATTGTCTTCCTTATGAGTGGCGGTCGGGGACGAGCGATGGTCTTTTCCTACCAATCTACCCCCCTAGGAGCATGCGCGTAGTGTCGGTGTCAAAACCGGCGGATCTCGGGTAGGGGGTCCCGATCCGTGCGTCTTAGGCTGATAGTAACAGGAAGCAAGGGACACAATGTTTACACAGGTTCGGGCCCTCTCGATGGAGGTAAAACCCTACTTCCTGCTTGATTGATATTGATGATATGAGTAGTACAAGAGTAGATCTACCACGAGATCATAGAGGCTAAACCCTTGAAGCTATCCTATGATGATTATGGTTGTGATCGTGATCGGCCTTCTAAGGACCAACCTCTCTGGAGAGGGCTAGGGTTTACACGGAGTCGGTTACAAGGAAGGAAATATCATATCCGGATCGCCAAGCTTGTCTTCCACGCAAAGGAGAGTCCCATCCGGACATGGGACAGAGTCTCGAGTCTTGTATCTTCATGCTCCAATAGTCCGGACGAAGTATAGAGTCCGGCTGTCCGGATACCCCCTAATCCAGGACTCCGTCAGTAGACCCTGAACCAGGCTTCAATGACGATGAGTCCGGTGCACAGTCTTGTCTTCGGCATTGCAAGGCGGGTTCCATCTCCGAATACTCCAAAGTACCTGTTACGGCGAACAGTGTCCGACTTCCAATTAATGTTATAATCCTCGGCTTCTGTGCCTCAATAATGACCCTTTCCACGTGTCAAGCGAATGCGAGGGGCCGAGGCATTTTTGCATTTGCCACCCCCTGGTCCGGCAGGTTGACCGTGTATTTGAAGAGACGGGGATTCTTAGATCCAAACCTCATCCTCTTCCGTCGAGCAAGCATCCAACACAGCGCTCTGGAAAAACCATTCCAGCATGGCCGATCGTCGCAGCTCTTCTTCTTGCTCTCCACGCTCTGAGCAGGGTGACTGGGAAGAGTGTTCCGTTCCTCATAGCCGTTTGATAGAGTTACAGACCCAAGGGTTTCTCCCACCGGCGTTCATGGTCTCCGTCCGAGCCGGAATAGCCACTTATAATGGCAGGGAGCAAGCGGAGAGATCTCCTACTCCTTCCCCAGAGGAGCGAATATGCCTCATCCCGCATCTGCTAAGGGGCGTCGGGTTTCCTATCCACCCATTTCTTCGTGGGCTTCTAGAGTTCTACGGCCTCCAGTTGCACAACCTCACCCCTGCCTCCGTGCTGCATATAGCAGGATACCTCACCCTTTGTGAGCTATTCCTAGGCTGCGAGGCTCACTTTGGGTTATGGAAGAAGTTGTTCTGCCTTGTCCCTCGCAACCAGGGAGAAACCCTATGTCAAGTGGGCGGAGCCGAAGTATGGCGCATCGCCGATACGGGATACCTATCTGGCACTCTCAAGAAGGCACCTGAGAACTTGCCCTCGGAGTGGTTTTATGTTGACGACGTTCCCCTTCTGGATCCAGTCTGGACAGGTCTCCCTGAGTTTAACAACGCTCCACCGAAGGCGGGTCGAAGCTGGCGCCCTCGGGCCCCCAAGAGGAGGATACCAGAGACATACATTTTCTGATGAGCCGGATCAAGTTACTGGCCAAATCCGGGCTGACGATAGTCGAGGTCATGGAAATATGCATAATGCGGGGAGTGTAGCCGCTTCAATATCGGGGGAAGCCCATGTGGCACTACAATGGGGAAGATGATGCCTCCTGCTGTGGCCGCAAAGGTCTGAACTCTGCCAAGGCTCTGGCAAGGATATTGTCTGATTTATATAAAGGGTAAGAAGAAGAATTCCTTCACATTAAACCGCGGGATGGGTTTTCTATGTACAACCCCCCAAACTGGGTAAGTCATCATTCTTTCCCCTGCTTTACTTATTGTGGCGTTCTTTGCCAAGATTATTTACCTCGATATTTCCGAGCAGGAACTAAGGAGGGCCGTAGAAGGAATCTCCAGCCCCTCCCCGCAGCCAGAGGACCCCGGAAGGGCCCTTGATCCAGGGCTCAAAGAAGATCCGGATATTACAGTAGAGCTCGTCAACGGGATATTTTATTAGGCGAGCTGCGATGGCGCCTCAGTGGCCATTACCGCCGACTATCCCGAACTTCTGCCCACGTGCGTGTAAGCCAAGCCGAAAACCCTATCCTCCGAAGAGGATTCCTTTCTAATATCATGCCTTGCACCTGAAGTGTCGTGTTTTTGCGGAGACGGCGATCAGAGCATAGGGCCGAGCCCCTAGGGGCCCGTCAGCAACGAGTGTCCGGATCGGGCAGGCTTAAGAGGAAGGTGGTTAGGGCCAAAACGCCATTACATAGGTAAGGTGAAAACCTGTTCTATGATTATTGTATTTGAAATGTGACAGCGCCCTTCGTGTCCTGGCAGGAAGAGGAGTAGCCGGACTATATCCGGGGATCCTGACAACCACGCCTCCACCAGCCGGATTCCAGAGGCGGCTTCGTTAGAGGAGGTGGACGTGGGGCCGATGCCGCATTGTCCTCCGACAGAGGACACGGATATGCTCTCCACCACGAATTCCGAAGTAGAGAGATCCATGAATAACTGGCACCGACGAGCCATGCTTCGCCACAACATCTTTTCCGAAGAGGCATTTAATGCTTTCAATTCGGGAGACGCATACATCCGAGCTGCTCAAGGTGGGCTCGCCCGAGTGATGGACCAGTATACCAAATATATACGGGTAAGAAAATTTGATAAGCATGTATAGCAGTAGCCCCTGACACTTGAAACGGTTGGAACAACTATTTGAAGGATCAATTTATGCACATGTCCTTGCAGATAAGAATGAGCAATTGTCTCGGGAGCTGGAGGAGTGCAAGACCCAGTTGAGGGCCACGGTTGCCAAGTTAGAGGAATCCCAGAAGGCCTCATCTAGTAATATTTGTCTCATTTTTACGGAGATGTACCAGTTAGTAAGTGGCTCGTGTGATAAGTCTAACAAAAATTCTGCAGACGTTCCCGGTGTGAATCCGGAGTTTGTAGGAGATGACGAGTCGCATCTCCGAAGGCAGCTAAAGGCTGGCGAGCGTGTTCTCACGCAGGTTAGGCAGGAGAAGAACAATCTTCAAGACGCCAATATCCGGCTGGACGTGGAATTAAAAGATGTCCGTGCTCAGCTGGTGGACTCTGTGAAGGAGAACAAAAGGCTTCGTCGCGGCATTTATAGTAAGTGCCTAGACGAACTGTAATACAGCTCGGCGAGGAAGCATATTGAAAGAATTTTTATTTGTTGGTATGTTGACGGGCCGTTGATACGTCTCCAACGTATCTATAATTTTTGATTGTTCCATGCTATTATATTACCCCTTTTGGATGTTTATGGGCTTTATTTTACACATTTATATCATTTTTGGGACTAACCTACTAACCGGAGGCCCAGCCCATATTGCTGTTTTTTTGCCTATTTCAGTATTTCGAAGAAAAGGAATATCAAAAGGAGTCCAGACGTAATGAAACCTTCGGGAGCGTGATTTTTGGAACGAACATGATCCGGAGAGCTTGGAGTGCAAGTCAAGAATCTTCTGAGGGCCCCACGAGATAGCCCCCCCCCTGTAGGGCGCGCCCCCCTGTCTCGTGGGCTCCTCCGGCGGCCACCGACGTACTTCTTCCTCCTATATATACCTACGTACCCTGAAAACATCCAGTAGCACCACGAAACACAATTTCCACCGCCGTAACCTTCTGTATCCGCGAGATCTCATCTTGGAGCCTTCGCCGACACTCTGCCGGAGCGGGAATCGAGCACGGAGGGCTTCTACATCAACATCCTTGCCCCTCCGATGAGTTGTGAGTAGTTTACCACAGACCTACGGGTCGATAGTTATTAGCTAGATGGCTTCTTCTCTCTTTTTGGATCTCAATACAATGTTCTCCCCCTCTCTTTTGGAGATCTATTCGATGTAAACTCTTTTGCGGTGTGTTTGTCGAGATCTGATGAATTGTGGTTTTATGATCAAGTTTATCTATGAATAATATTTGAATCTTCTCTGAATTCTTTTATGTATGATTGAGTTATCTTTGCAAGTCTCTTCGAATTATCAGTTTGGTTTGGCCTACTAGATTGGTCTTTCTTGCCATGGGAGAAGTGCTTAGCTTTGGTTTCAATCTTGCGGTGTCCTTACCCAGTGACAGAAAGGGTTGCAAGGCACGTATTGTATTGTTGCCATCGAGGATAACAAGATGGGGTTTATATCGTATTGCATGAGTTTATACCTCTACATCATGTCATCTTGCTTAATGCGTTGCTCTGTTCTTATGAACTTAATACTCTAGATGCAGACAGGAGTCGGTCGATGTGTGGAGTAATAGTAGTAGATGCAGGCATGAGTCGGTCTACTTGTTATGGACGTGATGCCTATATACATGATCATGCCTAGATAATCTCATAACTATGCGCTTTTCTATCAATTGCTCAACAGTAATTTGTTCACCCACCGTAATACTTATGCTATCTTGAGAGAAGCCACTAGTGAAACCGATGGCCCCCGGGTCTATCTCTTATCATATTTGCTTTCAATCTACTTTATTGGCATCTTTACTTTTTGCATCTATATTACAAAATACCAAAAATATATTTATCTTATCATACTATCTTTCTTAGATCTCAGTTTCTCAAGTGGCCGTGAAGGGATTGACAACCCCTTTATTGCGTTGGTTGCGAGTTCTCAGTTTGTTTGTGTAGGTGCGTGGGACTTTTGAGGAGCCTCCTACTGGACTGATACCTTGGTTCTCAAAATTGAGGGAAATACTTACGCTACACTTTGCTGCATCACCCTCTCCTCTTCGAGGAAAACCAACGCAAGCTCAAGACGTAGTAAGAAGGATTTCTGGCGCCGTTGCCGGGGAGGTCTTCAATCAAGTCAAGACATACCAACTACCCATCACAAACACATCTCCCTCGCATTTACATTATTTGCCATTTGCCTCTCGTTTTCCTCTCCCCCACTTCACCCTTGCTGTTTTATTCGCCCTCTCTTTCCGAATATCCTCCTCTCATTTTCGCTCGCTTTCTTCCGCCTTGCTTTTGTATGCCGCTCTGTCTAAAATTGGGGAGATTATCATCGATATGGACAATAATGATAACACAGAAAATCCCGAGGCTCCGGCCGATGAACCCCCTATCCTGCATACTAAAAAGTTTCGAATCGGTAGTCGTAACATCATTGGCAAAGGTGTTATTCAAGAGTTCTTTACTTGTGCTGGTGCTTTACCTTCCATGGGTTGTTCTATTCTTCATAGAACTAGTAGTCTTGCGGATGCTATCGCTATGCTTGTAGTTGAACTTGAAAGACAATTTATGCATATGCATCCTTGCATACAAAGAATTTTCCTAGAATTCTCTAATATTGAGCATTCTTCTGTTAAGCATGCTGTTACTATCTTTTTGGCTCATGAGTTTAGATTTATCATAAGAGAGGCCAAAGAAATCTTTGCGCACTATAGGGTGGATGCCGGTCGTCCTCCCATAGAAGTGATCCTCTATGATCAAGAGGAAATTAGACGTTTTCAATCTTCGGACTATGTCGCTTTTAATGAAAACCTTAGAAAAAAGGTTCCTACCAGTGTCTTGGTTGATTGATTTAATGAGCTTAATAATGATTTTGCCCTTCGAAACAATGAGCTAGGATAATCTCTTGAGTATAGGCTCACAAGATTTTGCCAAAATAATGCTTTTAGTGACGAAATAGTTGTGCACTATGAAGGGCCAAAGGAGGAACCCGTTCCTCCTGTGATTGATCATGGGGACCTTTGTCCCACTAAATTTAGCCCTTTCGATTACTTTTTCTTGCCTCAAAGAAAACTTTCTGCCGAACATAGAGAATATGAGATGAGATTTCAAGATTTATCTTATTATTATGGCACTACTTAGATATATCTTTGCTTTTATGCCTAGCTAGGAGCGTTAAACGATAGCGCTAGTTGGGAGGCAACCCAATTTTCTTTATGTTTTTGTTTTTTGCTCCTGTTTAGTAATAAATCTTGCATATACCTTCTGTTTAGATGTGTTTTTATCTTTTAATTAGTGTTTGTGCCAAGTAGAACCTATAGGATAACCTACGATGATAGTTGATTTGATTCTGCTGAAAAACAGAAACTTTGCACTCACGAATATAATTTTGTTAAATCACAGGAACGTTATTTTGCGTTGATTCTTTTTGCTTATGTTCAATAAACAAATTGTCAAGGACTTCCTGTTTTGGTAGGATTTTTAGAGTTCCATAAGTTTGGGTTAGTTACAGATTGCTACAGACTGTTCTGTTTTTGACAGATTCTGTTTTTCGTGTGTTGTTTGCTTATTTCAATGCATCTATGGCTAGTAATTCAGTCTATAAACCATAAAGAAGTTGGAATACAGTAGGTTTAACACCAAATTAAACAAATAATGAGTTCATTGCAGTACCCTATGTGGTGGTTTTGTTTTCTTTCACTAACGGGGCTTATAAGATTTCCTTTTGAGTTTCGTGTTGTGAAGTTTTCAAGTTTTGGTTAAAGCTTTTATGGACTATGGAATAAAGGGTGGCAAGAGACTAAGCTTGGGGATGCCCATGGCGCCCCAAGATATTCAAGAATAGCCAAAAGCCTAAGCTTGGGGATGCCCCGGGAAGGCATCCCCTCTTTCGTCTTCGTTCATCGGTAACTTTACTTGGAGCTATATTTTTATTCGCCACATGATATGTGTTTTGCTTGGAGCGTCATGTATTATATTAGTATTTGCTTTTTAGTTTACCACAATCATCCTTGCTGTACACACCTTTTGGGAGAAGCCTATTTGATTAGAATTTGCTAGAATACTCTATGTGCTTCACTTATATCTTTTGAGCTTGATAGTTTTTGCTCTAGTGCTTCACTTATATTATTTTGAGAGTCTTTTAGAACAGCATGGTATTTGCTATGATCTTAAAGTTGGTCCTAGAATGATGAGCATCCAAGTTGGGTATAATAAAAACTATCATAGGAAGTGAATTGGATGCTATGATCAATTTGATACTTGATAATTGTTTTGAGATATGGAGGTAGTGATATTAAAGTCATGCTAGTTGGGTGATTATGAATTTAAAGAATGCTTGTGTTGAAGTTAGCAAGTCCCGTAGCATGCACGTATGGTTAAAGTTGTGTAACAAATTTGAAACATGAAGTGTACCTGGCTTGTGCATCCTTATGAGTGGCGGTCAGGGATGAGCGATGGTCTTTTCCTACCAATCTATCCCCCTAGGAGCATGCGCGTAGTACTTGGTTTTTGATGACTTCTAAATTTTTGCAATAAGTATATGAGTTCTTTTGACTAATGTTGAGTCCATGGATTATACGCACTTTTACCTTTCCGCCTTTGCTAGCCTCTTCGGTACCGTGCATTGCCCTTTCTCACCTTGAGAGTTGGTGCAAACTTCACCGGTGCATCCAAACCCCGTGATACGATACGCTCTATCACACATAAACCTCCTTATATCTTCCTCAAAACAGCCACCATACCTACCTATTATGGCATTTCCATAGCCATGCCGAGATATATTGCCTTGCAACTTTCCACCATTCCGCTCATCATCTTCATGACATACTTTACTATTGTCATATTGCCATTGCATGATCATGTACTTGACATCGTATTTGTGGCATAGCCACCATGCACTATTTTTCATACATGTCACTCTTGATTCATTGCACCATCCCGGTACACCGCCGGAGGCATTCATATAGAGTCATATCTTGTTCTAGTTTTGAGTTGTAATCCTTATGTTGTAATCAATAGAAGTGTGATGATCATCATTATTAGAATATTGCCCAAACAAAAAAAAGGAAGAAAAAAAGAAAGGCAAAAAAGGCCCAAAAAAAGAAAGAAAAAGGAAAAAAAAGAAAAAAAAGGAAAAAAAGGAAAAAAAAGGAAAAAAAGAAAATAAATAAAAAGGGCAATGTTACTATCTCTTTTTCCACACTTGTGCTTCAAAGTAGCACCTTGTTCTTCATGTAGTGAGTCTCATATATTGTGCTTCAAAGTAGCACCATGTTTTTCATATAGTGAGTCTCATAAGTTGTCTTTTTCATACTAGTGCGAATTTTTCATTATCGAACTTGGCTTGTATATTCCTACGATGGGCTTCCTCAAATGCCCTAGGTCTTCGTGAGCAAGCAAGTTGGATGCACACCCACTAGTTTTCTTTTGTTGAGCATTCATTTATAGCTCTAGTGCATCCGTTGCATGGCTATCCCTACTCCTCATGTTGACATCAATTGATGGGCATCTCCATAGCCCGTTGATTATCCTCGTCAATGTGAGACTTTCTCTTTTTTTTGTCTTCTCCACACAATCCCCATCATCATATTCTATTCCACCCATAGTGCTATATCCATGGCTCACGCTCATGTATTGCGTGAAGGTTGAATTTTTTTGAGATTATTTAAGTATCAAACAATTCCTTGGCTTGTCATCGGGGGTATAGAAGTTGGGAACATCTTTGTGTGACGAAAATGAAGCATAGCCTAACTATATGATTTTGTAGGGATGAACTTTCTTTTGCCATGCTATTTTGAGAAGACATGATTACTTTGATAAGTATGCTTGAAGTGTTACTATTTCTGTCACATCCCTAGCTGCTGGTAGTGCTCTAGGCTAGCTTCATGTGTGCATCATGTCTATATTTTCGAAACTTGAACTGAGGAATTTTGGAAGCCTCAAAAACTTAAATAAAAGAGGGGCAAAGAACCCTGGAAAATGCATTCAATGTTTTCAAAATGGCCTTAAATAATATTGGTTATATTTTGGCAAGGGTTTTGCACCAAACCAAAAATAATGAACATTTTTGAGGAATATTTTGAGCACTGAATTTAAATCATTACTTTATTTGCATTTGGAACTATATTCATAACTTGTATAGAATATATTTCCAAATACCCTGAAACATTTTATGTGCTTTTGGAAAAGTCCATTAAGCAGCATAAATATTTTCAGAGGAGTTTTTGGCATTGTTTGAATTATTTTTAAAATTCGAAACAGTGGCAAAACAGATTAAATAAAAGAAAACAGAACTGAAATAGAAATAAAAGAGAGAGAGAGAAGGAAGTTACCTGGCCTCACCCGTGCAGCCCACCAGAGCCGGCCCAGCTCCTGTGCTGGTCCAGCACTGTGCGGCCCAGCCCACCGCAGTCGCCACCGTCTTCAACCTCCTGCCAGTAGGCAGGAGGGCGTGTGCCCGACGTGCGCGCGCACGCGCCCGAGCCACCTCCTGCTTGCCGCCCCGCCCCGGATCGGCTAAGGATGCCACGACACCCCCCTGGAACCCCCTCGTCCGCTCCCTTGCCTCCCTGCTCTCTCCCTCTCACTCCCCTGCTCTTTTCCCCTCATGGCCGAAGCCGCCATGGGCACTCCGCTGAGAAACACCGCGGCCAGCCACTCCCTCGCTCCCTCTCCGTGTTCCCGAGATCCGTATCGCCTCCAGCGTCATCCTCGCCAAACCAAGCATCACCGGAAGCCCTGCAATGCCGGCACCATCATCTTCTTCTTCCTCGGGCACCGAAGGCCGTCATCGTCGATTCGTCGCCGTCGTCGCTTCCCCGAGCTCGTTGACCATCTCGACGTGACCACTGTGAGCTCATGATCCGTTTCCCCCTATTACCGCACTCGATAGCGCTCTATAGTCGCGTATGTCGCCGAGCCCGAAAGCTCACCGCCGCCGGCCATGTCGCCGTCGTGGCTACAGATGCCGTAGCTCGTGCCTGGGCGCGTCATAGTACTCGGGTTGCTCCCAGGAGATGACCCCGACCACCAGCTGGACCTGCCGTGCACCAGAACTCCGAACCCGCGCTCGCCCGAACTCCGGTCGCCGCCGCGGGCCCCGTTCCGGTGAGCTCGGGCCACCTCAGCCCCTGCCGTTTGCACAGATGGATGCGGGCGACTCCCAGCTCCACGTAGACGCCCTCATCCGCCCCCTTTGGTCGCCGGAGATGCAAACCCGAGCGTCTCCGCCGCTCTGCTTGGTCGTCGGCGGCTAGCCGCCGGCGTGTCCGACGTGGCCGCGTGATTAGTGTTAATTACGGCCAGCTAACCCCCCCCCCAGAGCCACTGACAGCCGGGCCCCACGGCCTAACCAACCGGCTAACTAAAATAGATTAGGGTTAATCTAATTGCAGTGGCCACACGCGTCAGTTTTGACCGCGCTGACGTGGCCGTTGACTGGGCCCACATGTCAGCGACACAAACCAGTCTGAGACACTGACGTGTGGACCCCACACGTCAAGTTTGACCCGAGCCAGCCCAGTTGACCCTGCTGACGTCACAGTGACGTGGTGCTGACGCCATAATTCATTTCTGGATTTATTATTATTCAGAAATTCCAGAAAATGCCTAAAACTTCTAAAATTCATAGAAATTTAACCGTAACTCCAAATTAAATAATTTATATATGAAAAATTATCAGAAAAATTCAAGGAATCCATCTGTACCATTTCCATGCATGTTAGAACAACTTATAGCTGCTGTTTAGCACAAATAAATTAAAGGGCATTTAAATAATCACATATGGAGTTTAAATTTGAATCTTGTATTCAAACCAACTTCATTTAATCTGTTGCTAGTTGCATTAGCTGAAAACACATTCATTTTTCCATGTCATGATCATGCATCATATTGTGCATTGCATTGATTGTGTTCCCTTCTATGTTGCCGGTAATTGTCCCCTCTCGATAGACGTGATACCGATGATGTGATCGTTAACACTGATGAAGACTCAATGCTATCTTCAGAAGTGCCAGGCAAGCAAAACCCCCTTGTTCATTCCGATACAATCCCACTCTCTCGCTCCTGCTCTCTTTTACTGCATTAGGACAATAACGATTCATCTGTTACCTGCTGCGGTAGCTGAACCCCTTTATCCTTTGCATGACCTGTCATTGCCACAGTAAATAGATGAAACCCACTAGCATGAGTAGGAGTTGTTTGAGCCCTGATGTGCCTACTCATTCATGCTTGTTTGTCATGCCTGCTACTGCTTAGAGTTGAGTCAGGTCTGATTCATCGAGGATGAATCAGAGGTGTGTGAACATGTCCTACTATGTGTGAGCTAAGTGTGTGAACACGATTTGGTAAAAGGTGTCGGTGAGAGGCCATGTAGGAGTACATGGTGGGTTGTCTCATTGAAGCCGTCCTTAGGAACTGAGTTCTGTGTTTGTGATCCATGATTCAGCTACTACCATGCATTGGGCCCTGAAATATGACCCCGCTCGACTTCTTATTCACCCTAGTCCTCTGTCCAGGAGTTGCAAGTAGTTTCTGGTGTTTGTAGTATGCTGGAGGCCGTGGACAGCGCTGACCGTAGGGGTGGGCTGTGATGCGGTAGGCACGTGGCCGGGTAAACCGGGCACCCGTTTGGTGTCACGGAACCCTGTTCACATCGTTTGGGGCTGTGAGCGAAACTCCGGCCGGATCTCCTCATGGATGGAACCCGAATAGGCGATAAACCTGGACTAGAGACTTGAGTGTTTAGGTAGGTCGTGGTCTACACCCACGTTGGCTTTCGCTTGAAGTCTGCCGAGCACATGTCGTGTGCAGACGCTAAGTGGTGGAAACATGTATGAAGAAGTACACCCCTGCAGGGTTAACATCAACTATTCGAATAGCCGTGTCCGCGGTAAAGGACTTCTGGATTGCTTATATTAGTTCATAGACAAGTGAAAGTGGATACTTTAAAATGCGCAAGATAAGCGTGAGTGCTATGGATGGCGTTCTCGTAGGGAGACGGGAGCGGATCCATAGTGGTGTATTGATATGGTGAATATGTGGACTCGTGTGCGCCACCTCAAAAGAGTCGCTTGCAGTCGTAGTTTAGGATAGCCACCGAGTCAAAGCTGGCTTGCTGCAGTTAAACCCCACCATCCCCTTGTTGAAAATGATGCATATGTAGTTAGTTCTGATGTAAGTCTTGCTGGGTACATTTGTACTCACGTTTGCCTATTTTATGTTTTTGCAGAGAGACTTCAGTCTCACTAGTAGTTCCACGTGGACTTCGACGTTTAGCTTGTTACCTCAGCTACGATCTTGTGCCCTCGGCAGGATCTGGTAGATAGTCAGGCTTCTCAGCCTTTTTCATTTATAGATGTCTGTACTTAGACATGTTAAGCTTCCGCATGTGCTTTGACTTGTATGCTCTGATTGTTGGGTCATAAGACCCATGTTTGTAATATCTCGCTCCTCGGAGCCTAATGAATAAATTACTTGAGTCATAGAGTCATGTTGTGATGCCATGTTGTATTTGCACATATCGAGCATATTGTGTGTATGTTATTGAAATGCTTGGTATGTGTGGGATCTGACTATCTAGTTGTTTATCTGTAGTAGCCTCTCTTACCGGGAAATGTCTCCTAGTGTTTCCACCGAGCCATGGTAGCTTGCTACTGCTCCGGAAAACTTAGGCTGGCCGGCATGTGTCCTTCTTCGTTCCTGTGTCTGTCCCTTCGGGGAAATGTCACGCGATGAATACCGGAGTCCTGTTAGCCCGCTACAGCCCGGTTCACCGGAGTCCTGCTAGCCCAGTGCTAGAGCCTGGATTCACTCGCTGATGACCGACACGTTCGATGCTGGGTCATGGATGCCTGTCCCTGTAAGTTTGTGCCACTTTGGGTTTACGACTAGCCATGTCAGCCCGGGCTCCTTATCATATGGATGCTAGCGACACTGTCATATACGTGTGCCAAAAGGCGCAAATGGTCCCGGGCAAAGGTAAGGCGACACCCGTAGGAATACCGTGCGTGAGGCCGCAAAGTGATATGAGGTGTTACATGCTAGATCGATGTGGCATGGAGTCGGGGTCCTGACAGTGTTGGTATCAGAGCTTGACTGCCTGTAGGTTACCAAGCCAAACTGGTCGAAGTTGAGTCTAGAAATTCTTTAGTTATATAAGGGAATTGATTGTGGGATGGAACGTAAGGCTCTTTTTACTCCTTATACCTCATGGCCTTCTGATCTGAGTCATCATCTTCTCTTCTACGGGGATTAAGAACTAGGCTATCTCTTCTTTCTATTAGGATCACGTGTTACTAATCAGTAGACTTATAAGATTGTTGGATTTAAGCTTGAGTTCAGTTCCTACTACTTCTGTATGTTAATTGTTGATCTCGAAACCTTGATATTGTGCTTCTGAGTGGTTATGCCACCATTTTTATGAATGTCTCAAATCTTTTCTGAGCATTTACGGCCGTTATGTTGTCCGAGTCATCCCAGGTTTCCAAAGAGTCTGACGCATTTGCAAAATCCTTTTCCTCTGGTTTCAATGTCTTTTAGGCCAGGTTAATCACACAAATCGGTGAGTTGAGGTACTCTGTTGCCTCGACATATATGTTGGAGATATTATTATGACCCTAGGTGTCTTAGGGGATCATCTAGCAATTTAGCAATGCTTTTGTGTCCCAGTGTGATGATTCTGGCCTTTATTCTCGAAAGCATCCCGTGATGCCACATAGTTTGTAGGTATTCTACTCCTGGGTTTTGAACCCGAGATTCACTCTACTTACATCATGTTGATAGTGTTGCTAGTTCCTTTAGGATATTAGTAACCTTTGCGATAGTCCTTAAAGTCCGTGGTATCTTCTTCTTCCAAATACCATGAACTACTTATGGCAGAAGTTCCTCGTTGAACTGAAATATCACAACAGGATTATTCTTGATGAGTTCTCCATTATATATTGTGGCTCTGCCAGTTCTACCTTTCTGCATGGGTTATCCGGAAGAAATATGTTGAACTTCGTTCGACATGCTAAACCATGCATCCACAACTCAGAAAATTGTATGTTCCTTTGAGTTGTCCCTCTTTAGTTGTCTACTGACCTTCGTCTATCAATTGATAGTCAAGAGTATGCGTGCGTTCGTTTATCGATGCCTACTACTTTTGTGGTCCGTCAAGCCATTCTATCGCGGAATGACTAGGAGAAACAAACTCCAGTACCTCATCCATATCTAGGATTGGGTCAAAGTAGTTGTATTCCGCAGATCAAATGCCAATCCAGCTTTTGGTTCTGTTCTACCTTGGAGTATTACCTTATTCTATATCGAGATTGTTATAGGAATTGCACACCATCCTATGAACTCTTGGTACAGTGATACTTCTCACCATCATTAGTCATTCCTCGGCCCTCGTGTTGATGCAACCGGAATACCGACAAATGAATTGTGATGTGTGAAATCAATACGCCTAGCAACCTCGTTGCTGGGTAGTTAAAGGACAATAATTTCATTCTTAGTGTGTTGGTTATTGAATCATCATTCTAAGATTGATCGTGCTACCTAGTCCATTCTCCTAGTTCACTCCTCGATCGATGAGTTAGGATTATTTCAAATCCTTGCTCTATTGATCATATCGTCTTGCCCTGAAAAGCAAGATTGTTCTTGAGCTTAGTAACATACCGGTGGTTCGTGATTTTCTGAATATCTTCTCAGAAGTATTACCAGATTGTCACCTGACCGCTATGTTGAGTTCGTGATCAAGTTGGTTTATTCCTGTAAACCACCCCTTCTCCAAGAATCCGTGTTGGATACCCTGAGCTAGTTGGATAAGCTAAACCACAACTTGGAGAGTTGGAAGATAAAAGTTTGTCCGACTTAGTTCATGTTAAGGGATATCTTTTTGTGTGTGTGTGTGTGTTGAAGAAAGATGATATCTTCATCAATTGGTCCTTGTGAACAATTGTTGGATCTATTATCTTACCCAAACCTTTGATTGAGTATGGGCTATCATCCAATCAGACCAGAACCAATGATATTCGTAATGTTGTCTTATTCGTGGTTGATCCCTCGAGCATACACCATTACATCTTTGGCCTGACCAATGCTATCACTTGTTCACTTAACTATGGAATTCCTTTTAAAAGGAAACCCAGATGAATTGTTGTTGAGCCCATTGACAACATCCTTATCTCCTCCATGATTTTGTTGGACATTAAGCTAGTGTTGGAAACTTTTGAAAGCATTTTCTTCATGCTAGCTCATGAAGTATTTGTTTGATGAAAGGAGTGACTTCCTCTTATACACGTGCATTTGGTGAAAGTTGCCGCCGTGAATTTGAGAAAGTTAGTTTTGCTTCCTCTGGAATCATCCCAAGTCAGTCATGCATACGTGCGAAGTATTCTGTGGTCTGGAGATTTGCAACCTCCATTCTATATGTATATCCTAGCACACCAAGCCACTGATTGAGTTGTTCAAAGATAAAGGAGTCTGTCCAAGGTGAACTCTTTGGACTTCCACGCGTGGAGACTTCGATGTCATTAATGATGGTTCCCCCTCCTGAACTCGGTAGTGTTTTATTATAAGACTACTTTCTGGTCATGCTTGTCTTGGACAACATGTTCACATGTTTGTAGCAGAACCAGCTCATGTTTTGGAGCTTGCTATCGTAGTTCATTTCCCGAGAATCCCGCAACGTCATTTCGTCGATTTGTGTTCAAACTTTCATTTTTCTTCCTAGACTCGATGAGTCTGGAATATCCTGACACCAACCAGATCTAAGTCTCAGGCAGATATGATGGTTGGAACATTTCCCAAGAACTATAATATTGGTCCCTCGATAACCGGTAAAGTGGATGTCGTGGCCAACACACCCAGCCGGAAGACCTGTTATTATAATATCTTGATTGATGAAGTTGGCCACCTCCCCATAGGGATTTCGTAGGGTTTACTCCCTAGTTGCCCCTATGGATTTCTGAGATCCCGAAGTCCGACCTTTTTACTTGATGTTCTAGATATCAAACCATATCTATGAATGGGTTACACTAGCACATCAAGGAGAACATTAGAAGCGGAGTGCTAAATGTCTCTCGGTCGATCATCCAGTTTTTATTTCCTTGGCCTCGCTAAGGTGAAATCTGAGAAGGTGTTATCTTCCTTGCATCTGCATCCTCCATCACCCTTCAACATGGTAGTAAGTTGTGTTACCGGACCCTTGACACGGATGTTGGTAAAACCTTGATTATTATGGAATTGCTCAAGTTCTTGAGAGCACGCGCAAGTGCTAGGTTTGATCGTTGGCATTAACTGTATAGCGCTCTCAGTTTCCTCGGTTATGCTATAACCATTCCAATAGTGGAATAACTCTTTATTGTTGAGCCTCTCCCCAGTTACCAGAATCATTCCCAGCATTTGCATTTTGTTCCCAGCTTGCACCGCCAATGTGTCATTCTACCATGGGTCTCTTCCATTTCCGGTGATAAGCAAATTCATCCATTACGTTGTCTTCAACAAGGTAATCCACATCATCCAAGTTCGAGTATGCCATTCTACCGAACCCCTCTAAATGATCGATTATGATTTGCCTTAAGCTGGTATAAAGAGTTTCAATGATCCTTGAATCAAAGGTAATTCTTTTTGCCACTTAAGGGGATATATCTACGAGTCACCTTCCCTAAGGTGCATCGTTATGGTATCATGGCAATTCAACTCCTCGCTACGTTGACAACCGATCACCACATTCTTAAGTCTGGAATTGTTGTCTACCTAGCGAGCCCTCGTCATCTGTCTCACTCCATTTCCTCAGATGTATGCTTCGTGTCTCAGCTCGAGAGAGGTGACAATGTCTCATCCCATGAGTTGATCCTGAGTTGTTCGGTCTTCGAGAAGATCGATCCTTCTGGAGTTTTCCTTTCCTCTTCTTGTCATGATTAGCTAGAGTTCTCAGAGCAAGACATCAAGACAACGATGGTGAATGAATCAACGTTCAACTGAAGTGCACCCTGGATCGTGAAGATTATACTAGTCTGCGTTACCCTTCACTTTACCCTACGCTTGAATCTCGAGACGAGATTCTTGTTTAGTGGGGGTGAGTTGTCACATCCCTAGCTGCTGGTAGTGCTCTAGGCTAGCTTCATGTGTGCATCATGTCTATATTTTCGAAACTTGAACTGAGGAATTTTGGAAGCCTCAAAAACTTAAATAAAAGAGGGGTAAAGAACCCTGGAAAATGCATTCAATGTTTTCAAAATGGCCTTAAATAATGTTGGTTATATTTTGGCAAGGGTTTTGCACCAAACCAAAAATAATGAACATTTTTGAGGAATATTTTGAGCACTGAATTTAAATCATTACTTTATTTGCATTTGGAACTATATTCATAACTTGTATAGAATATATTTCCAAATACCCTGAAACATTTTATGTGCTTTTGGAAATGTCCATTAAGCAGCATAAATATTTTCAGAGGAGTTTTTGGCATTGTTTGAATTATTTTTAAAATTCAAAACAGTGGCAAAACAGATTAAATAAAAGAAAACAGAACTGAAATAGAAATAAAAGAGAGAGAGAGAAGGAAGTTACCTGGCCTCACCCGTGCAGCCCACCAGAGCCGGCCCAGCTCCTGTGCTGGTCCAGCACTGTGCGGCCCAGCCCACCGCAGTCGCCACCGTCTTCAACCTCCTGCCAGTAGGCAGGAGGGCGTGTGCCCGACGCGCGCGCGCACGCGCCCGAGCCGCCTCCTGCTTGCCGCCCCGCCCCGGATCGGCTAAGGATGCCACGACACCCCCCCTGGAACCCCCTCGTCCGCTCCCTTGCCTCCCTGCTCTCTCCCTCTCACTCCCCTGCTCTTTTCCCCTCATGGCCGAAGCCGCCATGGCCACTCCGCTGAGAAACACCGCGGCCAGCCACTCCCTCGCTCCCTCTCCGTGTTCCCGAGATCCGTATCGCCTCCAGCGTCATCCTCGCCAAACCAAGCATCACCGGAAGCCCTGCAATGCCGGCGCCATCATCTTCTTCTTCCTCGGGCACCGAAGGCCGTCATCGTTGATTCGTCGCCGTCGTCGCTTCCCCGAGCTCGTTGACCATCTCGACGTGACCACTGTGAGCTCATGATCTGTTCCCCCCTATTACCGCACTCGATAGCGCTCTATAGTCGCGTATGTCACCGAGCCCGAAAGCTCACCGCCGCCGGCCATGTCGCCGTCGTGGCTACAGACGCCGTAGCTCGTGCCTGGGCGCGTCATAGTACTCGGGTTGCTCCCAGGAGATGACCCCGACCACCAGCTGGACCTGCCGTGCACCAGAACTCCGAACCCGCGCTCGCCCGAACTCCGGTCGCCGCCGCGGGCCCCGTTCTGGTGAGCTCGGGCCACCTCAGCCCCTGCCGTTTGCACAGATGGATGCGGGCGACTCCCAGCTCCACGTAGACGCCCTCATCCGCCCCCTTTGGTCGCCGGAGATGCAAACCCGAGCGTCTCCGCCGCTCTGCTTGGTCGTCGGCGGCTAGCCGCCGGCGTGTCCGACGTGGCCGCGTGATTAGTGTTAATTACGGCCAGCTAACCCCGCCCCCCCAGAGCCACTGACAGCCGGGCCCCACGGCCTAACCAACCGGCTAACTAAAATAGATTAGGGTTAATCTAATTGCAGTGGCCCCACGCGTCAGTTTTGACCGCGCTGACGTGGCCGTTGACTGGTCCCACATGTCAGCGACACAAACCAGTCTGAGACACTAACGTGTGGACCCCACACGTCAGGTTTGACCCGAGCCAGCCTAGTTGACCCTACTGACGTCACAGTGACGTGGTGCTGACGCCATAATTCATTTCTGGATTTATTATTATTCAGAAATTCCAGAAAATGCCTAAAACTTCTAAAATTCATAGAAATTCAACCGTAACTCCAAATTAAATAATTTATATATGAAAAATTATCAGAAAAATTCAAGGAATCCATCTGTACTATTTTCATGCATGTTAGAACAACTTATAGCTGCTGTTTAGCACAAATCAATTAAAGGGCATTTAAATAATCACATATGGAGTTTAAATTTGAATCTTGTATTCAAAACAACTTCATTTAATCTGTTGCTAGTTGCATTAGCTCAAAACACATTCATTTTGCCATGTCATGATCATGCATCATATTGTGCATTGCATTGATTGTGTTCCCTTCTATGTTGCCGGTAATTGTTCCCTCTCGATAGACGTGATACCGATGATGTGATCGTTGACACTGATGAAGACTCAATGCTATCTTCAGAAGTGCCAGGCAAGCAAAAACCCCTTGTTCATTCCGATACAATCCCACTCTCTCGCTCCTGCTCTCTTTTACTGCATTAGGACAATAACGATTCATCTGTTACCTGCTGCGGTAGCTGAACCCCTTTATCCTTTGCATGACCTGTCATTGCCACAGTAAATAGATGAAACCCACTAGCATGAGTAGGAGTTGTTTGAGCCCTGATGTGCCTACTCATTCATGCTTGTTTGTCATGCCTGCTACTGCTTAGAGTTGAGTCAGGTCTGATTCATCGAGGATGAATCAGAGGTGTGTGAACATGTCCTACTATGTGTGAGCTAAGTGTGTGAACACGATTTGGTAAAAGGTGTTGGTGAGAGGCCATGTAGGAGTACATGGTGGGTTGTCTCATTGAAGCCGTCCTTAGGAACTGAGTTCTGTGTTTGTGATCCATGATTCAGCTACTACCATGCATTGGGCCCTGAAATATGACCCCGCTCGACTTCTTATTCACCCTAGTCCTCTGTCCAGGAGTTGCAAGTAGTTTCTGGTGTTTGTAGTATGCTGGAGGCCGTGGACAGCGCTGACCGTAGGGGTGGGCTGTGATGCGGTAGGCACGTGGCCGGGTAAACCGGGCACCCGTTTGGTGTCACGGAACCCTGTTCACATCATTTGGGGCTGTGAGCGAAACTCCGGCCGGATCTCCTCATGGATGGAACCCGAATAGGCTATAAACCTGGACTAGAGACTTGAGTGTTTAGGTAGGTCGTGGTCTACACCCACGTCGGCTTTCGCTTGAAGTCTGCTGAGCACATGTCGTGTGCAGACGCTAAGTGGTGGAAACATGTATGAAGAAGTACACCCCTGCAGGGTTAACATCAACTATTCGAATAGCCGTGTCCGCGGTAAAGGACTTCTGGATTGCTTATATCAGTTCATAGACAAGTGAAAGTGGATAATTTAAAATGCGCAAGATAAGCGTGAGTGCTATGGATGGCGTTCTCGTAGGGAGACGGGAGCGGATCCATAGTGGTGTATTGATATGGTGAATATGTGGACTCGTGTGCGCCACCTCAAAAGAGTCGCTTGCAGTCGTAGTTTAGGATAGCCACCGAGTCAAAGCTGGCTTGCTGCAGTTAAACCCCACCATCCCCTTGTTGAAAATGATGCATATGTAGTTAGTTCTGATGTAAGTCATGCTGGGTACATTTGTACTCACGTTTGCCTATTTTATGTTTTTGCAGAGAGACTTCAGTCTCACTAGTAGTTCCACGTGGACTTCGACGTTTAGCTTGTTACCTCAGCTACGATCTTGTGCCCTCGGCAGGATCTGGTAGATAGTCAGGCTTCTCAGCCTTTTTCATTTATAGATGTCTGTACTCAGACATGTTAAGCTTCCGCATGTGCTTTGACTTGTATGCTCTCATTGTTGGGTCATAAGACCCATGTTTGTAATATCTCGCTCCTCGGAGCCTAATGAATAAATTACTTGAGTCATAGAGTCATGTTGTGATGCCATGTTGTATTTGCACATATCAAGCATATTGTGTGTATGTTATTGAAATGCTTGGTATGTGTGGGATCTGACTATCTAGTTGTTTATCTTTAGTAGCCTCTCTTACCGGGAAATGTCTCCTAGTGTTTCCACCGAGCCATGGTAGCTTGCTACTGCTCCGGAACACTTAGGCTGGCCGGCATGTGTCCTTCTTTGTTCCTGTGTCTGTCCCTTCGGGGAAATGTCACGCGATGAATACCGGAGTCCTGTTAGCCCGCTACAGCCCGGTTCACCGGAGTCCTGCTAGCCCAGTGCTACATCCTGGATTCACTCGCTGATGACCGACACGTTCGATGCTGGGTCATGGATGCCTGTCCCTGTAAGTTTGTGCCACTTTGGGTTTACGACTAGCCATGTCAGCCCGGGCTCCTTATCATATGGATGCTAGCGACACTGTCATATACGTGTGCCAAAAGGCGCAAACGGTCCCGGGCAAAGGTAAGGCGACACCCGTGGGAATACCGTGCGTGAGGCCGCAAAGTGATATGAGGTGTTACATGCTAGATCGATGTGGCCTGGAGTCGGGGTCCTGACAATTTCTTTTATCAATATGAACTTTTATTTTGTATTCATTTCGATCTGACCATTCATGCCACAATAAAGAAAATTACATTGTGAATTATGCTAGGTAGCATTCCACATCAAAAATTCTCTTTTTATCAATTACCTACTCGAGGACGAGCAGGAATTAAGCTTGGGGATGCTTGATACGTCTCCAACGTATCTATAATTTTTGATTGTTCCATGCTATTGTATTACCCCTTTTGGATGTTTATGGGCTTTATTTTACACATTTATATCATTTTTGGGACTAACCTACTAACCGGAGGCCCAGCACATAATGCTGTTTTTTGCCTATTTCAGTATTTTGAAGAAAAGGAATATCAAACGGAGTCCAAACGGAATGAAACCTTCGGGAGCGTGATTTTTGGAATGAACGTGATCCGGAGAGCTTGGAGTGCAAGTCAAGAAGCTTCCGAGGGCCCCACGAGATAGGGCCCCCCACAGTAGGGTGCGCCCCCTGTCTCGTGGGCCCCTCGGGCGGCCACCGACGTACTTCTTCCTCCTATATATACCTACGTACCCCGAAAACATCCAGGAGCACCACGAAACACAATTTCCACCACCGTAACGTTCTGTATCCGCGAGATATCATCTTGGAGCATTCGCTGGCACTATGCCGAATGGGGAATCGACCACGGAGGGCTTCTACATCAACATCATTGCCCCTCCAATGAGTTGTGAGTAGTTTAGCTAGATGACTTCTTCTCTCTTTTTGGATCTCAATACAATGTTCTCCCCCTCTCTTGTGGAGATCTATTCGATGTAAACTCTTTTTGCGGTGTGTTTGTCGAGATCCGATGAATTGTGGTTTTATGATCAAGTTTATCTATGAATAATATTTGAATCTTCTCTGAATTCTTTTATGTATGATTGAGTTATCTTTGCAAGTCTCTTCGAATTATCAGTTTGGTTTGGCCTACTAGATAGGTCTTTCTTGTCATGGGAGAAGTGCTTAGCTTTGGGTTCAATCTTGCGGTGTCCTTACCCAGTGACAGAAAGGGTTGCAAGGCACGTATTGTATCGTTGCCATCGAGGATAACAAGATGGGGTTTATATCATATTGCATGAGTTTATCCCTCTACATCATGTCATCTTGCTTAATGCGTTCCTCTGTTCTTATGAACTTAATACTCTAGATGCAGACATGAGTCGGTCGATGTGTGGAGTAATAGTAGTAGATGCAGGCAGGAGTCGGTATACTTGTTATGGACGTGATGCCTATATACATGATCATGCCTAGATAATCTCATAACTATGCACTTTTCTATCAATTGCTCGACAATAATTTGTTCACCCACCGTAATACTTATGCTATCTTGAGAGAAGCCACTAGTGAAACTATGGCCCCCGGGTCTATCTCTTATCATATTTGCTTTCAATCTACTTTATTTGCATCTTTACTTTTTGCATCTATATTACAAAATACCAAAAATATATTTATCTTATCATACTATCTTTATTAGATCTCACTTTCGCAAGTGGCCGTGAAGGGATTGACAACCCCTTTATTGCATTGATTCCAAGTTCTCAGTTTGTTTGTGTAGGTGCGTGGGACTTTTGAGGAGCCTCCTACTGGATTGATACCTTGGTTCTCAAAACTGAGGGAAATACTTACGCTACACTTTGCTGCATCACCCTCTCCTCTTTGAGGAAAACCAACGCATGCGCAAGACGTAGTAGCTGTCCTGAAGAAGAGATGCCCACGTCTGCAGGCGATTTGCTGCAAGACCTCTCACAACTGCACGAGCGAGCTCAGCAGGTGATGCAGGGCATTGCGCATGCCTTGTGGCCATCAAGCTTCCTGCTGAAGGGTATGGGAGAGCTTGTGGATATGCACCAAGGAGCATGGGGGCTGTGACGCCCCCGATTCAATCGTACACTAATCATGCACGCAAATGTGTACGATCAAGATCAGGGACTCACGGGAAGATATCACAACACAACTCTAAAACATAAATAAGTCATACAAGCATCATAATACAAGCCAGGGGCCTCGAGGGCTCGAATACAAGTGCTCGATCATAGACGAGTCAGCGTAAGCAACAATATCTGAGTACAGACATAAACAAACAAGTAGCCATAGATGGCTAACACAAACTGGGATACAGATCGAAAGAGGCGCAGGCCTCCTGCCTGGGATCCTCCTAACTACTCCTGGTCGTCATCAGCGGGCTGCACGTAGTAGTAGGCACCTCCAGTGTAGTAGGAGTCGTCGTCGAAGGTGGCGTCTGGATCCTGGGCTCCAACGTCTGGTTGCAGCATCCGAGAATAAGAGGAAAACGAGGGAAAGAGGGAGCAAAGCAACCGTGAGTACTCATCCAAAGTACTCGCAAGCAATGAGCTACACTACATATGCATGGGTACATGTGTAAGGAGGCCATATCAGTGGACTGAACTGCAGAATGCCAGAATAAGAGGGGGATAGCTATTCCTATTGAAGACTACGCTTCTGGCAGCCTCCGTCTTGCAGCATGTAGAAGAGAGTAGATTGAAGTCCTCCAAGTAGCATCTCCAAGTAGCATCTCCAGTAGCATCGCATAGCATAATCCTACCCGGCGATCCTCCCCTGGTCGCCCTGTGGAAAAGCGATCACCAGGATGTCTGTGGAACTTGGAAGGGTGTGTTTTATTAGGTATCCGGTTCTAGTTGTCATAAGGTCAAGGTCCAACTCCAAGTCGTCCTGTTACCGAAGATCACGGCTATTCGAATAGATTAACTTCCCTGCAGGGGTGCACCACATAACCCAACACACTCGATCCCATTTGGCCGGACACACTTTCCTGGGTCATGCCCGGCCTCGGAAGATCAACACGTCGCAGCCCCACCTAGGCAAAACAGAGAGGCCAGCACGCCGGTCTAAATCTAAGCGCACAAGGGTCTGGGCCCATCGCCCATAGCACACCTGCACGTTGCGAGGGCGGCCGGAAGCAGACCTAGCCTAGCAGGCGTTCCAGTCCAATCCGGCGCGCGCCGCTCCGTCGCTGACGTCTGAAGTGCTTCGGCTGATACCACGATGCCGGGATACCCATAACTACTCCCACGTAGATGGTTAGTGCGTATAGACCAAATGGCGAGACTCAGATCAAATACCAAGATGTCGTTAAGCGTGTTAAGTATCCGCGAATGCCGAACAGGGCTAGGCCCACCTGTCTCCTAGGTGGTCTCAACATGCCCTGTCGCTCCGCCACAAAGATCCACACAGAGGGCCGTCGGGACAAAGGTCCTTTCAGCCCCCAATCCGTGAATCACTCGCGGGTACTCTTCGAGCTGACCCGACTTTAGTCACCATCTGTATAGTATGTATGTATGTATAGTATATACCCATGATCACCTCCCGAGTGATCACGGCCCAATAGTATAGCAAGGCAGACTGACAAGAATGTAGGGCCAATAATGATAAACTAGCATCCTATACTAAGCATCTAGGATTGCGGGTAAGGTATCAATGACTGTAGCAACAATGACAGGCTATGCATCAGAATAGGATTAACGGAAAGCAGTAACATGCTACACTACTCTAATGCAAGCAGTATAGAG
>NC_041385.1:331163160-331164875 GCF_002162155.2 Triticum dicoccoides | reverse complement strand
GTTGCTCTGGTAAGAAGGAGGGGTCGTCAACTCCGTAGTCGAACTGGGCAGCAGCAGCGTCGGTCTCGTGGTCTACCAGAGAGAAGAGGGGGAAGAAACAATGAATACAATGCAAACAAATGCATATCGATGCATGACATGACAAGTAACGATGCTAGGTGTGCCCAATCGTGGTAGTAGGTGATACCGACGAAGGGGGGAAACATCCGGGAAAGTATTCCCGGTGTTTCGAGTTTTCGGACAGATGAACCGGAGGGGGAAAGTTGCGTGTTTGATATGTTAGAGGTGTGTGGTTGACGAACGGGCTGCGTATCCGGGTTCGTCTCGTCGTTCTGAGCAACTTTCATCCAGGAAGTATTTTCATCCGAGTTACGGATTAAAAGATATGATTTTCTAAAGATTTAACTCATTTTCAGGAATTTAATTAATTATTTAAATCCAACATTATCCAGAATAGTAAATGATGACGTCAGCATGACATTAGAGTGATGTCAGCATGTCAACTGGTAGGTTGACTAGTCAAACCAGACAGGTGGGTCCAGTGGGACCCACATGTCATTGACAGGGTACTAACAGAGTTTTTTTAAAACTAACTAAATAGGTTAATTAGCACGTAGGGCCCAGTAGTCAGTGAGAGATTAGGTTTTAATTAATTAATTTAATTAATTATCAGTTTATCTATTTGTTTTTATTTGTTTTATGGGATGGGGCCCGCATGTCAGTGGCAGTAGCTGCCACATCAGCGTAGTTGACCCGGTCAACTTGGCCAGTTGGGGCCCCCAGGCCCACTGGCAGTGACCCAGGGTGGGGCCCCATGCATGCCACGTCAGCCGGCCGGCGTTTAGACGCCGGCGAGTTCGTTTTCGCGGCGGCGCGGCTCGGGCGAGCGTCGGATTTCGCCCATGGGGCACCAAATCGAGCGTGGCCAGGCTCTTTGGAACGGCCTCTTCGCGCCGCGTCCGATGGAGGGGAGCACGTCGGCGGGGGTGGCCGGAATCGAGCGCTACAGGCTCAACGGCGGCGAAGTGGTTCGGGCGTGAGTGGAAGACGGCGACGCAGCGCGCGTCGGGGCTGACGGGAAGGCTAGGGAGGAGCTGCGCGTCGCGCTGAGCATAAAGGGCTCGGCCCCGTGGCCATTTGGTCACCGGAAGGGCGTCGGCGACGCGCGCAGGTGGCGGCGCAGTCGGGTTCCCAGCGGGCAACATGTTAGGAGGCACGGGGAGGCTAGTGCGCGGGCGCGTAGGGCTCCAGTGAGCATCAGGAGCACGATGCCGTGCTCAGGCGAGCAGGACAGAGGCCATGGCCACAGTGGCGAAGCGATCGGCGGCGGTGAGCTCTCGGGCGCGACACCGAGCTAGTTAGAGCGTGAGCTAGGGGAGCTAGAGGGCAGCGGAGGGGAGGCAGCTCACCTAGCGGCACGCACGGTGGCCCTTGGTGGCTTAGTAGCAGCAGAGGGGTGTCGCCGGAGTTGGTGAAGAACGCGGCAGCCGGAGATGTGGACGAAGGGGATCTGGTGATTCGGGGCTCCCCCGCTCCAGCTGAAGCCTCCGGTGGACGAGGAAGATGATGGAGGCGTCGACGGACACGCAGGCGCGGCGAGGCGGCGACTGTGGCCGCGTGATTCATGGCGGCGAGGCCATGGCGGCGCTCGGTTGCGGTGGGGAACGAGGGGGAGATGGATCTGGAGGGGAGAGGGAGAGGCGCGGGGGTCGAGG
>NC_041385.1:331157023-331162868 GCF_002162155.2 Triticum dicoccoides | reverse complement strand
GGTTCGGCTGGGTGGGCCAGGTGGCAGGGGCGGTGGCTAGCTGGGCCTTTCGGCCCAGGGGGAAGGGGGGGTTTCTTCTTTTTCCCTTTCTTTTCCTTTTTTATGTTCCGTTTTATTTATTTGGGCATTTAAGCACTTTATAAATTTGTGTCATCTACACCATAATTGCCTATGCCATATTTGGCATTGTCCGAACATTTTTGTTTCAATTTTTGAAAACTTTTATTGTTGACATTAATTTGAATTTGAATTTTGAAGTGGTTTCGAATTAACCCAAGATTAACTACAGTGACAGAGGTGATGTGGCACCATTAACGTGAGATTACTGTAGCATGATTATTCGGGCGTCACAATTCTCCTCCACTACAAGAAATCTCGTCCCGAGATTTTGGAGGTAGCAGGAAAGAGTGCGGGGTATTCATCACACAGACGATCCTCTCGTTCCCAGGTGGCTTCATCTTCAGAATGGTGTGACCACTGAACTTTGAGGAACTTGATCGCCTTCTGGCGTGTGCGGCGTTCAGCTTGGTCGAGAATGCGGACCAGATGCTCTTTATAGGAGAGGTCCTGTTGCAATTCGAGCACTTCATGATCCACTGCTCGGATTGGGTCCTTGAAGCAGCGACAGAGCTGTGACACGTGGAATACATCGTGAACCTGAGAAAGGTTCGACGGAAGCTCCAGTTGATATGCCACCTTCCCACGCCTTTCGAGAATAATGAATGGGCCAATATAGCGAGGAGCTAGTTTGCCCTTGATCCCGAAGCGGTGAGCACCCTTCATTGGTGTAACTCGAAGATAGGCCTTTTCGCCAGTTTGATAGACCATGTCCTTATGTTTACGGTCATACTGACTCTTCTGACGCGAATGAGCAGTCTTGAGATTCTCGCGAATAATGCGGACTTGTTCTTCGGCATGTTAGATAATATCCGGACCAAAGAGTGGACGTTCCCCAGTTTCTGACCAGTTCAGAGGGGTTCGGCACTTTCTTCCATATAACACTTCAAAGGGGGCCATCTTCATACTAGCTTGATAGCTATTATTATAAGAGAACTCAGCATACGGGAGAGACTCCTCCCATTTCTTGCCGAAGGAAATAACACAAGCTCGAAGCATGTCTTCGAGAATTTGGTTGACACGTTCAACTTGCCCTTGCGACTGCAGATGAAACGCAGTACTGAATGACAGATGAGTTCCCATAGCTTCTTGGAAACTTGCCCAGAATCTTGAAGTGAATAAGCTGCCACGGTCCGAACTGATAACCAGTGGAATACCGTGAAGTGAAACAATTCTGGACATATAGAGAGTTGCAAGCTGACTAGCAGTGATCGTTTCTTTGACCGCCAGAAAATGTGCAACTTTAGAAAGTCGGTCAATGACGGCAAGAATAGCATCATTACCTTTCTGCGATTTGGGAAATCCAGTGACGAAGTCCATCTCGACATGGTCCCATTTCCATTCAGGAATAGAGATAGGTTGCAGAGTTCCAGCAGGCCTTTGATGTTCTGCTTTGATACGACGGCAAATGTCACATTCAGCAACATAACGAGCAATGTCTTGCTTCATGTTAGACCACCAGAATCTCTGGCGGATGTCTTGGTACATCTTTGTACTACCAGGATGGATACATAGAGGCGTATCATGAGCTTCTGTCATAACCTCCTGAGTCATATTCAGGTTTTCCTTCTTACATGGCACCACTAGGCGGCCTTTGAAGTACAAGGCGCCATCATCAGCAATAGTGAAGAATGATGGCTTTCCTTCTTTGAGGTCGCGCTTAATCTTGGGGACTTCAGAGTCATATCCCTGTAATGTCTTGATGGAGCTCACGAGATCGGGTTCGACCGCCAGGGTATAGAGGGAACCCTTGGAAACAACACGGAGATTCATCTTGCGAGACTCCTCAGGAGGGGGAGCGAGTGCACCCGGAGGAACAATATGGAGGTTCAGCTTTCTGAATTCTTCAACAAGTGAGGGCTGAACTTTGTGAATCTGGAGGTGGTTGCAGTAAGACTTGCGGCTCAAGGCATCAGCCATTACATTAGCCTTGCCTGGTGTATAGGAAATACCCAAGTCAAAGTCTGCAACAATCTCCATCCATCTCTGCTGACGGAGGTTCAGGTCTGGCTGAGTAAACAGATACTTCAGACTTTGGTGGTCGGTGAAGATCTCGCAACGATTACCGAGAAGGTAATGTCGCCACTGTTTCAGTTAATGGATAACAGCATCAAGCTCGAGGTCATGAACTGGGTAGTTCTCTTCGTGAGGGTGCAATTGTCGAGAGGCATAGGCAATCACTTTGCGCTCCTGCATAAGGACACAGCCTAATCCTTGATGGGAAGCGTCGCAGTAAATGACGAAGTCCTTCTTAGTATCAGGTGGAGCTAGTACTGGGGCAGAAGTCAACTTGTCTTTGAGTGCCTGGAAGCTTTCCTGACACTTATCTGTCCACTAAAACTTGACGCCCTTATGAAGCAGGTTAGTCAGAGGTCTGGCTGTCTTGGAGAAGTTCTCGACGAATCGACGGTAATAGCTGGCGAGACCGAAAAAACTTCTGACTTGCTTAATGTTCTTCGGAGGACTCCAATCAAGAATAGCCTGGACTCGTTCAGGGTTGACGGCAATACCATCCTTAGAGATGACATGCCCAAGATAGGTTACTTCAGGAAGTCAGAATTCACATTTGGAGAACTTGGCATAAAGTTGATGCTCTCGTAGCTTTTCTAGCACAAGACGGAGATGTTCAGCATGTTCCTCTTCGTTCTTGGAAAATACCAGAATATCATCCAGATAAACCACGACAAACTTATCTGACGAGAGAAGGTGGCTGGAGCATTGGTTAAGCCGAAAGACATGACGGTGTACTCGTAAGATCCATTTCGAGTCACGAATGCGGTCTTGGGGATATCCTCCTCACGAACACGGATCTGGTGGTAACCCAACCTCAAGTGGAGTTTAGAGAACACTGATGAACCAGCCAGTTGATCATACAGATCATTGATCCGAGGAAGAGGATACTTATTCTGAATGGTAGCTTGGTTTATAGGACGGTAGTCTTGGACTAATCAATTTGTCCCATCTTTCTTCTTGACAAAGAGAGAAGGTGCTCCCCAAGGAGAGCAACTTGGGTGAATGAAACCACTGCGAAGAGACTTGTCAATTTCCTCCTTAAGCTCAAGGAGTTCATGCGGCGGCATCTTGTAGGGTCGCTTGGCTATAGGAGTGGTGCCTGGTTTCAAGTCGATGACGAATTCGACAGCTCTAGCAGGGGGAATCCCTGGGAGTTCTTCAGGAAAGACGTCTAGGAATTCACGCACGACGGGAATGTTTTCAATGCCCTCGAGTGGTGCAACGTTCAATGCATTCAATGCATAGAGCCTTGCCTCGGCATTCTGAACTAGACGAGCATTGTAGCTTATTATTTCATCAGAAGGGTGTAGCAGATGGACGGTCTTGGTGGCGCAAACGATAGAAGCAGTATGCACCTTTAACCAATTTATTCCCACAATGAGATCAATGCTACAGGACTTCAATACGATGGGGGAGACAAGGAATTCTAGTCCTTCAATTTCAACAGGGACGTTGTTGCAAATCATGGAGGTCCGACATTGGCCCGCAGGGGTGTGCACTAATAGAGAAGTGTTCATGTCTTCACTTTTAATGCCATGCATGAATGCAAAATCTTCTGACACGAATGAATGCGATGCTCCTGTATCAAATCAAACAGATGCTGGTACTGAATTTACGAGGAGTGTACCCATCACAGTAGCAGGCTGGTCTTGAGCTTCGTTCAGATCAACGTGGTTGGCATGAACACAGCCATAAGACATGGCATTGTTGTTGCGGGGCTGGTTGTTACCACGACCAGCTGCTGGAAGGGCCAGTTGATTCTGGTTCTGGTTGCATTCCCTAGCACGGTGTCCTGGCTGACCACACCTGAAGCACAGACCATTATTGGGAGTGGGAGCAAGAGCTCGGGGTGGTGGAGCTGGAAGCCTTGGCTGCCTAGTTGGAGCAGCCGGCAGACGAGGTGCAGCATAAGACTGCCTTGGGGCAGGTGCATTTGGATGGTACATGCTGTTCAGGATCCATATCTTACGCTTCTGCGAGGGCGGGCCCGAAGATGAGCCCGTGTCACGGTTGCGCCTCTGAGAGCTCTGGTGTTCCTGCAGACCAGTCTCGACATTGATGGCCTTGTTCACCAAGGTGGCGAAATCGGCAAAGTCATGCACTAGAAGTGCGAGCTTGATGTCAGCTTGAAGGCCTTCATGGAACTTCTCCTGTCTGCAAGCATCAGTTGCAATGTCTTCTTCAGCATAGCGGGATAAGTCCAGAAACTCCCGCTGATAAGCTTACACAGTTTTGTTGCCCTGGGTGAGGTTGCGGAACTCACGCTTCTTCCTGTCCATGATCCCTGAGGAATGAAGCGGGCACGGAAGGCAGCTTGAAAGTCTGGCCAGGTGATGATTGTCCCAACTGGCAGAGTACGCCTGTGGCTGTCCTACCATTGAGCTGCGGGTCCCTTCAGAAAGAAGGAAGCAAAGGTGACATAGCGGGCAGGGGCTACTTCAGCAGACTCCATCTCATAGGTGATGTCACGGAGCCAGTCATCAGCATCCAACGGTTGAGTTGAGCTGCGGTACATGGTTGGGTTGAGGCGCATGAAATCCTGCAAAGTTACGAAGGTGGCTGGAACCAGTCAAACCAGATGGGTGGGTCCAGTGGGACCCACATGTCATTGACAGGGTACTAACAGAGTTTTCTTAAAACTAACTAAATAGGTTAATTAGCAGGTAGGGCCCAGTAGTTAGTGAGAGATTAGGTTTTAATTTATTTATTTAATTAATTATCAGTTTATCTATTTGTTTTTATTTGTTTTATGGGATGGGGCCCGCATGTCAGTGGCAGTAGCTGCCACATCAGTGTAGTTGACCCGGTCAACTTGGCCAGTTGGGGCCCCCAGGCCCACTGGCAGTGACCCAGGGTGGGGCCCCATGCATGCCACGTCAGCCGGCCGGCGTTTAGACGTCGGCGAGTTCGTTTTCGCGGCGGCGCGGCTCGGGCGAGCGTCGGATTTTGCCCATGGGGCACCAAATCGAGCGCGGCCAGGCTCTCTGGAACGGCCTCTTCGCGCCGCGTCCGATGGAGGGGAGCATGTCGGAGGGGGTGGCCGGAATCGAGCGCTACAGGCTCGACGGCAGCGAGGTGGTTCGGGCGTGAGAGGAAGACGGCGACGCAGCGCGCGTCAGGGCTGACGGGAAGGCTAGGGAGGAGCTACGCGTCGCGCTGAGCACAAAGGGCTCGGCCCCGTGGCCATTTGGTCACCGGAAGGGCGCCGGCGACGCGCGCAGGCGCCGGCGCAGTCGGGTTCCCGGCGGGCAACACGTTAGGAGGCACGGGGAGGCTAGTGCGCGGGCGCGTAGGGCTCCGGTGAGCATCAGGATCACGATGCCGTGCTCAGGCGAGCACGACAGAGGCCATGGCCACAGTGGCGAAGTGATCGGCGGCGGTGAGCTCTCGGGCGCGACACTGAGCTAGTTAGAGTGTGAGCTAGGGGAGCTAGAGGGCAGCGGGGGGGAGGCAGCTCACCTAGCGGCACGCACGGTGGCCCTTGGTGGCTTAGTAGCAGCAGAGGGGTGTCGCCTGAGTTGGTGAAGAACGCGGCAGCCGGAGATGTGGACGAAGGGGATCCGGTGATTCGGGGCTCCCCCGCTCCAGCTGAGGCCTCCGGTGGACGAGGAAGACGATGGAGGCGTCAACGGACACGCAGGCGCGGCGCGCGGCGACTATGGCCGCGCGATTCACGGCGGTGAGGCCATGGCGGCGCTCGGTTGCGGTGGGGAAC
>NC_041385.1:331138180-331156659 GCF_002162155.2 Triticum dicoccoides | reverse complement strand
GGCGATCTTATCCCCTCGTCGTCGCCGGCGAGAGGGTGCGGCGGGGACGCACCCCTGTTCCAACCCGGGTCGGGGGAACAGGAAAAGGAGGCGGCAGGGGGAGGCGGGCCGGTTCAGCCGGGTGGGACAGGTGGCAGGGGCGATGGCTAGCTGGGCCTTTCGGCCCAGGGGGGAAGGGGGGGTTTCTTCTTTTTCCCTTTCTTTTCCTTTTCTTTTTTTTATGTTCTGTTTTATTTAATTTGGGCATTTAAGCAATTTATAAATTTGTGTCATCTACACCATAATTGCCTATGCCATATTTGGCATTGTCCGAGCATTTTTGTTTCAATTTTTGAAAACTTTTATTGTTGACATTAATTTGAATTTGAATTTTGAAGCGGTTTCGAATTAACCCAAGATTAACTACAGTGACAGAGGTGATGTGGCACCATTAACGTGAGATTACTGTAGCATGATTATCCGGGCGTCACAGGGGCGCTTCCGATTATGGAAGATGTCAGCCTGCCGACAAGGTGCAAGAGAAGCCTGGGCTATGGTGAAGACGCGCTACACCATGCTTGACCTGAACCATATGGCCGAAGTCGGACCGGCGGGGCCAGATGGGCAAGAAATTCCCGTGAGTTTGGTGTATGACCAGGTGGTGTTAGCTGCAAAGTATTTCCCAACAGGATTGTAAGCTAGATAGCCTGTTGGATGGTATAGAGGAGGAATATAGTCAGTCCAAGTGACTGTGTAATTCAATGGACATAAGTAGTCCCTAGCCGGAATAAAATCATTTGTCATGGCGGACCTTTTCGCTTCAGCCCCCGGATCCGACAGTCCGGGGTGTATCCGAATACTTGCTCAGTTATGCAGAACCTGGGTATGCATGGAAACCAGGCGTAGGGGTCATAAGTGCTTGAATAGACAAGTACCCAACTAGTTATGTTATATTACATGGATAGTAAGAAACATCTTCCAGGGAGAATAGTTCCGTTAGGGGTTCCTTTCCCTGGGTGCGCATGCGACGATGCACATGTCCAGACTGCGAACAAGGACGCAGGATACAAAAACTTCTAGGGATTTGTGTTGTAATAAAGTAAAGACATCTTTTGTTCACCGACCGAATATTCCCTTAAGAACGCTAGCTTTCGGCTTCACCTAGTCTGAGGTACACATCCGGCTGAACCAGCAGTAACAATCGCAGAGGTGCTCCCCTTATGCCCTAGCCGAATTAACGGGAACATAGGGCATAAACACAAGAGCCAGGCAACCCAGCATGGCCACACCTTAAGTCATATCGATGCATATAATGGTGAAGAAAAGGCACATATGGAAAAATAACGCATATGTGATGGGCAAAAAGCCATTAAAGTAATTATATTTAGCTTCCGTATAGGAAGCCCCCAGGTATTGCTTACACACATAGTACGGCCGGAGTAATCCGGGCATCCATACTGTATTAAATACTTTGTGTGAAGAGGAAAAAAGGTCAAGAAAGGAAAAGGGAGGGAGCATAATTAAAAAGGAGGGGGTAAGGAGACGAACACTGAGTTCGGCGCTAGGCGTAAAATCTCCGGAGTCTGGACGCGTTCCATGGGTTTGGCTCGAGTCTTTTATCGGATGCATTACATAAGCGGTACGCTCCTCCGGTGAGAACTTTATCAATGACGAAGGGACCTTCCCACTTAGGTTTGAGCTTGTCCTTCTTCTTCTCCGGTAGGAGTAGAACGAGTTCGCCAATATTATAAGTTTTGGCCCGCACGTCTCTGCTTTGGTACCGTCGAGCCTGCTGCTGATAGAATGTGGAGCGGGCTTTTGCGACGTTGCACTCCTCCTCCAAGGCATCCAAGTTATCCTACCGATCTAAATCGGCTTCCTTCTCTTCGTACATGCGTATGCGAGGCGAATCATGTATTATGTCGCAGGGTAGCACTGCTTCCGTGCCGTACACCATAAAAAATGGTGTATATCCGGTGGTGTGATTCGGCGTGGTCCGCAGCCCCCAGAGCACGGAGTCGAGCTCTTCGACCCAATGCGTATCTGACTCTGTCAAGGATCGGACTAGTCTGGGTTTGATGCCGCTCATGATGAGACCGTTTGCGCATTCGACCTGGCCGTTTGTTTGGGGATGATAGACGGAAGCGTCGTCGAGCTTAATGCCCATTTTGTCGCACCAGGTTTTCACTTCATTGGATGTGAAATTTGAGCCGTTATCAGTGATGATGCTGTGGGGGACGCCGTATCGGTGTACAACCCCGGATATGAAGTCTATCACTTGTCCGGATTCAGCTGTTTTGACCGGTTTAGCTTCTATCCATTTGGTGAACTTGTCCACCATGACCAATAAGTATTTTTTCTTATGGCTTCCTCCTTTAAGGGGTCCGACCATATCCAGCCCCCAGACCGCGAAGGGCCAAGTTATGGGGATTGTTTGGAGAGCGGTAGGGGGCATATGACTCTGATTGACAAAGAGCTGGCAACTGACGCAGTGTTGGACAAGGTCATGTGCGTCTGCCCGGGCTGTCAGGCAATAGAAGCCTATACGGAAGGCCTTGCTGACTAGTGCTCGAGCCGCAGTGTGGTGCCCGCCCAGTCTGGCATGGATTTCAGCCAAGAGCTGCCGCCCTTCCTCTTCGGAGATGCACCTTTGGAGCACTCCGGTCGCACTTTTCTTATAGAGTTCCCCTTCATGGACTTTGTAAGCTTTAGAACGCCGCACGATGCAACGTGCTTCATTTTGGTCTTCAGGGAGCTCCTGCCTATTTAGGTAGGCCAAGAAAGGCTCGGTCCACGAGGCGATTACAACCTTGATTTCGTGGGCCGAAGATGTTATTTCGGTGGTGGAGCCTCCGATTATGTCTGATGGTTTGGAATTTGGGTGTGTATTCGGATCCGTGCTAGTGTTGCCGGACTCCCCTTCCCATACCACGGATGGCTTGAACAACCTTTCCAGGAATATGTTAGGTGGGACAGGGTCGCGTTTAGCACCGATGCGGGCGAGAATATCCGCCGCTTGATTGTTTTCTCGAGCCACATGGTGGAATTCGAGCCCCTCAAACCGAGCTGACATTTTGAGGACGGCGTTACAGTATGTCGCCATTTTCGGATCCTTGGCATGAAAGTCTCTGTTTATTTGTGATATTGCGAGGTTTGAATCCCCGCGCACTTCTAGGCATTGAATGCCCATGGAGACTGCCATCCGAAGACCGTGCAACAGAGCCTTGTATTCGGCTGCATTGTTGGAGTGTGTGTATAATATTTGGAGTACGTACTAGACCGTATCTTCGGTGGGAGACGTCAGCACTACACCTGCTCCCAATCCGGCCAGCATTTTACAGCCGTCAAAGTGCATGATCCAATTAGAGTACGTGCCGTACTCTTTAGGGAGTTTGGCTTCTGTCCATTCGGCGACAAAGTCGGCCAGTACTTGCGACTTGATGGCCCGCCATGGCTTGTATGTTATGTCGAACGAAAGGAGTTCGATGGCCCATTTAGCAATCCGGCCTGTAGTGTCGCGGTTATTTATTATGTCGTTGAGTGGTACTTCGGAGGCCATCGTAATGGAACACTCTTGAAAGTAGTGTCGTAGCTTCCGGGATGCCATAAAGACCGTGTATGCTATTTTTTGATAGTGTGAGTATCGGGATTTGCATGGGGTGAGGACCATGGATACGTAATATACCGGCTTCTGGAGCGGGAATTTGTATCCGTCGGCATATCGTTCGATGACAAGCACTGCACTTACAACTTGATGTGTTGCAGCTATATACAGTAGCATGGGTTCGCCAATATTTGGCGCTGTTAGGATTGGATTACTAACCAATAAGGTCTTTATTTCGTCCAGTCTGGCCGCGGCTGCATCCGTCCACACAAAGTGTTTGGTGCGCTGAAGAAGGCGGTACAGAGGTAATGCCTTTTCTCCTAACCGGGAGATAAAGCGTCTAAAGGCAACCACGCATCCAGCTAGTTTCTGGATATGCTTGAGGTCTGTTGGGATAGCCAGCTGCGACAGAGCTCTGATCTTTGCTGGATTCGCCTCAATTCCTCTATTGGAAACAATGAAGCCAAGCAGCTTCCCAGAGGGTATGCCGAAAACACATTTTTTCGGGTTTAGCTTAATGTCATATGTTCGGAGGTTGTCGAATGTAAGCCTCAAGTCGTCTATTAGGGTTTTGACGTGTCTTGTTTTTATGACCACGTCATCCACATACGCCTCTACTGTTTTGCCGATTTGCTTTTTCAGGCATGTTTGAATCATGCGTTGATAGGTTGTGCCAGCATTTTTAAGCCCGAAAGGCATAGTGTTGAAGCAGAAAGGACCGTATGGCGTTATGAAAGCTGTTGCAGCTTGGTCGGACTCTACCATCTTTATTTGATGGTATCTGGAGTATGCGTCGAGGAAACATAGTGAGTCATGTCCTGTAGTGGCGTCGATAATTTGATCAATGCGAGGGAGGGGAAAGGGATCCTTGGGGCAAGCCTTGTTGAGGTCTTTGAAGTTGACGCATAGGCGCCAGGATTTGTCCTTCTTTGGTACCATTACCATATTTGCCAGCTGAATCTCGATTCTGATCCGATCTAACGCCCTGGGGCAGGGAAGCTTCCGGGCTTGACAGCTCGGGATCCGGAACGCTGCCCAATTTCTCCGGCCCAATACCTGATTCTAAGTCCGGGGTCTTGGTCGTGTCTTCCCTTGAGCGGGTGTTCGGCCCAGGGAGCTTGGTGATCCAGACATAACTCGTCCTCAAGATAGAGGGGTAATCTGTATGTGGCTCCTCCACTACCGCTATCTCGTGGATGGCAGACGGGGATTTAATGTCCCTTTGGTCGGGTTCAAGCCCAATCCGGTCATAGTCTGTGGCGACTCCCAAAGTGGCGATGTGATCCAAGAGCTCATTAAGAGAGGAGAGCTCCATCGGATCCATCCATTCGGCAAGTTCCGAATCGGCGTGGAGGCTATGCGTGATGACCCGAGAGGCCATCATCGGCGCGACAGCTGATGGGGCGGCCATGATGAAGCCGTCTAGTCGGAGAGTTTAGCTTACAGCCAGCGCTCCCCCCGAAGTGATGTTGTCCTTGACAACGAGACGAGCCATCGATACTTCCAGCGACGACACAGAGGAACTCTCAATGAAAGCACCAATGCCGGTGTCAAAACCGGCGGATCTCGGGTAGGGGTCCCGATCTGTGCGTCTTAGGCTGATAGTAACAGGAAGCAAGGGACACAATGTTTACCCAGGTTCGGGCCCTCTTGATGGAGGTAAAACCCTACTTCTTGCTTGATTGATATTGATGATATGAGTAGTACAAGAGTAGATCTACCAGGAGATCGTAGAGGCTAAACCCTAGAAGCTAGCCTATGATGATTATGGTTGTGATCGTGATCGGCCTTCTAAGGACCAACCTCTCCGGTTTATATAGACACCGGAGAGGGCTAGGGTTTACACGGAGTCGGTTACAAGGAAGGAAATATCATATCAGGATCGCCAAGCTTGTCTTCCACGCAAAGGAGAGTCCCATCCGGACACGGGACAAAGTCTTGTGTCCTGTATCTTCATGCTCCAATAGTCCGGACGAAGTATAGAGTCCGGCTGTCCTGATACCCCCTAATCCAGGACTCCCTCACGCAGTACTTTGTTTTGAATGGCTTGTAGATTTTTGCAATAAGTATATGAGTTCTTTATGACTAATGTTGAGTCCATGGATTATACGCACTCTCACCCTTCCATCACTTCTAGCCTCTTCGGTACCGTGCATTGCCCTTTCTCACCTAGAGAGTTGGTGCAAACTTTGTCGGTGCATCCAAACCCTGTGATACGATACGCTCTATCACACATAAGCCTCATTATATCTTCCTCAAAACAGCCACCATACCTACCTATCATGGCATTTCCATAGCCATTCTGAGATATATTGCCATGCAACTTCCATCATCATCATATACATGACTTGAGCATTCATAGTCATATTGTCTTGCATGATCGTAAGATAGCTAGCATGATGTTTTCATGGCTTGTACGTTTTTTGATGTCATTGCTACGCTAGATCATTGCACATCCCGGTACACCGCCGGAGGCATTCATATAGAGTCATATCTTTGTTCTAGTATCGAGTTGTAATATTGAGTTGTAAGTAAATAATGTGTGTTGATCATCATTATTAGAGCATTGCCCCAGTGAGGAAAGGATGATGGAGACTATGAATCCCCCACAAGTTGGGATGAGATTTTGGACTTTATGAAAAAAATAAAAGAGGCCAAAGAAGCCCAAATAAAAAAAAGAGGCCAAAGAAGCCCACCAAAAAAAGAGAAAATAAAAAAATATGCGAGAAAAAGAGAGAAGGGGCAATGCTACTATCCTTTTACCACACTTGTGCTTCAGAGTAGCACCATGTTCTTCATAGAGAGAGTCTCCTATGCTTTCATTTTCATATACTTGTGGGAATTTTCATTATAGAACTTGGCTTGTATATTCTGATGATGGGCTTCCTCAAATGCCCGAGGTCTTCATGCGCAAGCAAGTTGGATGCACACCCACTTAGTTTTCAGTTTGAGCTTTCATACACTTATAGCTCTAGTGCATCCGTTGCATGGCAATCCCTACTCACTCACATTGATATCTATTGATGGGAATATCCATAGCCCGTTGATACACCTAGTTGATTTGAGACTTTCTTCTCCTTTTTTGTCTTCTCCACAACCACCATTCTATTCCACATATAGTGCTATGTCCATGGCTCACGCTCATGTATTGCGTGAAAGTTGAAAAAGTTTGAGATTATTAAAGTATGAAACAATTGCTTGGCTTGTCATCGGGGTTGTGCATGATTAAATACTTTGTGTGATGAAGATAGAGCAACAGCCAGACTATATGATTTTTAGGGATAACTTTCTTTGGCCATGTTGTTTTGAAAAGACATGATTGCTTTATTGGTACGCTCGAAGTATTATTGTTTTTATGTCAAATGATAGGCTATTGCTTTGAATCACTCGTGTCTTAATATTCATGCCATGATTACACATATGATCAAGATTATGCTAGGTAGCATTCCACATCAAAAATTATCTTTTTTATCATTTACCTACTCGAGGACGAGCAGGAATTAAGCTTGGGGATGCTGATACGTCTCCGCCGTATCTATAATTTTTGATTGTTCCATGCCAATATTCTTCAACTTTCATATACTTTTGGCAACTTTTATTATTATTTTTGGGACTAACATATTTGATCCAGTGCCCAGTGCCAGTTCCTGTTTGTTGCATGTTTTATGTTTCGCAGAAACCCAATATCAAACGAAGTCCAAACGGGATAAAAATGGACGGAGAATTATTTTGGAATATTTGTGATTTTTAGGAGGACGAATCAACGCGAGACGGTGCCCGAGGGGGCCATGAGACAGGGGGGCGCGCCCCAGGGGGGCAGGCGCCCCCTGGACTCTCCTGGGCACCCCGTAAGGCGGTTGACAATCTTTTTTTGCCGCAAGAAAGCTAATTTTATGAGAAAAATCTGGGTTACAGATCTCCTTATATAAAAGAAACGGTGAAGGGGCAGAATCTAGGAACGCAAAAAAACAGAGAGAAATAGAGAGATATATCCAATCTCGGAGGGGCTCTCGCCCCTCCCAAGCCGTGGGAGCCAAGGACCAGAGGGGAAACCCTTCTCCCATCTAGGGAGAAGGTCAAGGAAGAAGAAGAAGAAGAAGAAGAAGAGGGGCTCTCTCCACCTTGCTTTCGGTGGCACTGAAGCGCTGCCCGAGGCCATCATCATCA
This sequence comes from Triticum dicoccoides, assembly GCF_002162155.2. Classification (NCBI taxonomy): domain Eukaryota; kingdom Viridiplantae; phylum Streptophyta; class Magnoliopsida; order Poales; family Poaceae; genus Triticum; species Triticum dicoccoides. The sequence goes on along the minus strand of NC_041385.1, from coordinate 331,148,909 downwards.
CCACGATGTTCACCAACACCTCCGCCATCTTCACCAACATCTCCATCACCTTCCCCCCCTATATTCAGCGGTCCACTCTCCCGCAACCCTCTGTACCCTCTACTTAAACATGGTGCTTTATGCTTCATATTATTGTCCAATGATGTGTTGCCATCCTATGATGTCTGAGTAGATTTTCGTTGTCCTACCGGTGATTGATGAATTTCTATGATTGGTTTGAGTTGCATATTTTATAATTGGTGCTGTCCTATGGTGCTCTCTGTGTCGCGCAAGCGTGAGGGATTCCCGTTGTAGGGTTTGCAATATGCTCATGATTTGCTTATGGTGGGTGGCATGAGTGACAGAAGCACAGACCCGAGTAAGTAGGTTGTTTGCGTATGGGATAAAGGGGACTTAATACTTTAATGCTATGGTTGTGTTTTACCTTAATGATCTTTAATAGTTGCGGATGCTTGCTAGAATTCCAATCATAAGTGCATATGATCCAAGAAGATAAAGTATGTTAGCTTATGCCTCTCCTTCAAATAGAATTTCAGTAGTGATTACCGGTCTAGTAACATAGTCAATTGCTTAGGGACAATTTCACAACTCCTACCACCACTTTTCCACACTCGCTATATTTACTTTATTGCTTCTTTATCTAAACAGCCCCTACTTTTTATTCATGTGCTCTTTATTATCTTGCAAACCTATCCAACACCTACAAAGTACTTCTAGTTTCATACTTGTTCTAGGTAAAGCGAACGTCAAGCGTGCGTAGAGTTGTATCGGTGGTCGATAGAACTTGAGGGAATATTTATTCTACCTTTAGCTCCTCGTTGGGTTCGACACTCTTACTTATCAAAAACTGTTGCGATCCCCTATACTTGTGGGTTATCAGGTAGACACCGCGTGACATTTCCCCGAAGGGACAGACACAGGAACGAAGAAGGACACATGCCGGCCAACCTAAGTGTTCCGGAGCAGTAGCAAGCTACCAAGGCTCAGTGGAAGCACTAGGAGACATTTCCCGGTAAGAGAGGCTACCAAGGGTAAACAACTAGATAGTCAGATCCCACACATACCAAGCATTTCAATCATACACACAATATGCTCGATATGTGCAAATACAACATGGCATCACAACAAAACTCTACAACTCAAGTACTTTATTTAAAGACTCTAGAGAGCCATACATATCATTCACACAGATAGGGGTCACACGACCCAGCATTCAAGTCATACAAACATACAAGCTATAAGCGGAAGCAACATGTCTAAGTATAGACATCTAGAAAGTAAAAAGGCTCGAGGAAGCCTAACTATCCTACAAGGGTCCGCCATGTGCTCAGGATCACCACCTGGGCCTCAGGCTACTCGTTGACATCAAGTTCTACGTAGAACCCATCACAACGGGTTGCAGCATCTTCTGTAAAACATAAATTAAGAAAACATGAGTACAAAGGTACTCAACAAGACTTACATCAGATCCTACATACATGCACATTATCGAAGAAGGGATGGTGGGGTTATTGTAGCAAGCCAACATTTACTCTTGGCTAAACTATCTTACGAGACGCCAACTTGTAATTGTTTTGCGCACTTGAGTCCACTATACACCACATCAATACACTACCAAGGATCCACCTGCGTCATCCTACGGAAGAGCCATCCACGGCACTCACACTTATCTTCAGGCTTTTAGTAGTTTCCATTTACTTGTCCATGAACTGTATAGGCAACCAAGTAGTCCTTTACCGCGGACGCGGCTATTCGAATAGATGATGTTAACCCTGCGGGGTGTACTTCGTCGCACATGCTTCCACCACTTATCGCCGTTTACACGACATGTACTCGGCAACCTTCAAGCGGAATCCCAACGAGGGTGTGGGCCACAACCTACCTAAACAGTTGTCGGATATCGGGTTCCGGCAAACCCCTTAAGGTGCGAACTCTAGGGTGCGCACGAAGATCTTCTCCCTACCGATCTACGCCCCAAAACCTCGCCGCGAATCTAAGCTACATGATGAACAACACAAGGGACACGAGGTTTATACTCATTCGGGCCACCGTTGTGGTGTAATACCCTAATCCAGAGTGTGGTGTGGTGGATTTCCTCTAGGGCTGATGATGAACAATACAGAGGAAGAACAACCTCGCGAGGGGTGTTCATGAGCTGGTGCGGTGTTCTACTTGGGATGGATTCGATCAGCTCTAGATGAGATGATCTCTACTGTGGTGGCTCTCTCTATATATAGGGGCCCTGGTCCTCTTCCCAAATATTGAGCGGGAAGGGAGCCAACAATGGCCATTTTGAAGGGGGACAGCTAGTACAAGTTATCCTGACTAAAGTTGGTCTTCAACTGCCAAAGGCACTAGCGATGACGCCGTTTTGGGCTCCACAGTGACCTCCATCCTGCCGCTCTGCTGGTCATGGTCTTGTTGCACCGATAGGGAAACCTTTGCCTGATGCCTCGGCACTCCACGCCTGCGCTTTCCCCCTTTGCACCAAAGAGGAAACAAGGACATTGCGCTAGCTGGCGCCCGCCTGGCACCCGCCTGGTCACGATCATCATGGCTTGCGTCATGAGCACCTCGCGAGGTACTCCTTGGCTTGATCTCTCCGCCTCCTCGCGAGCCTGCCTAGTGAGGCCGCCCCTGAGGAAGCCTTGCATCGTCCTCCCTGCGAGGCTTGGCCCCTCGCGAGGGTCTTGAACTTGGGTTGATGTAGACGGCACGTACTAGGCCACTGCATTAGCCACGCCAAAGGCCGCAGGCAGGCAAGTCTGGTGGTGTAGGGTGGAACCCTATATAGAAGATCTTTCACGAATTGGAGGTGGAATCCCGAAGAACAAGATGAACAAAGGAGGGAAAACAAGAGGAGCACTCAAGAACAAGTCAAATCACACATCCACTAGACAATCAAACACATGAGATCCACAAGGTACATGAACAACAAAGGGAAATAAGATACATGGTAGAGTTCATCCCAAATCCTATGAAGGAGATGAGGGCTTGATGATCCTATGATTGGGATCCTTCCCCAAGAAGGAGGTCTTGATGTTTGGTCACTCCAAGAGGAGGTCTTGATCTCCTAGTGGAGTGGATCCATGGAGCAAAGCTCACAAATGTGTATCAACTACTTTGCTAACCCTAACAAATGGCCTAGGTACCGATTATATAGGTATGGGGACGAAGTGGATGAAGAGGAGGCCCAAACAGCAGCTCACAGCCGTCCATCCTGTAGGGCCCGTGCGCACAGGGTAAGTTTGGCCCGTGTGCACGGGGGTCCCGTGGGCACGGTACATGCCCGTGCGCACGGGGTGCTCCAGCGCCAACTTCCTGAGTAGCCCGTGCGCACGGGGTCTTCGAGGCCCGTGGGCACGGGGTCACCTGGGAGGTGCAGTGTTGATCCCATTGCACTCCTTCCTCCTTGTGGCCTTGTGGTCCTTCTCCAACTCCTTTGGGGTGTCCCTCGCCAGCTTGTGGTCGTCGGTCTTCGTACCTGAGGACACATAGAGCACTTTGGTGAGGTAGCAAGCAAGTCCAATGGATATTCATGATGTTCTCAAAGAAGAGCGGGTTCACCTTAGTTCTGGTAGGTCCACGTGGGGCTTGATGTGCTATGAAGGTGTACATGGAGATGAACGTGGGATGCTCCGTATCATCTGGGGACCCCCGTTCCCAGAACGCCGATAGTAGCCCCCGGGCCCAAGGCGCGCTCGGACTTGGCTTAGCAGCAACGCCAAAGGGCAAGTGGGGAGCTCCGCGGGCCCCAACAGCCTGCGGCCTTGGTCGCCGCATGGTGGTTGATTGGACGTGGGCGTCTCCGCTTCCCCATGCTGCCTCGGCAACTCCCAGACTGACGAAACGCTGGCCTGGATCAGGCTTACGTTCATTGCTGTCATTCGCCTTGCTTCAGATCCCCTTTCTTGCTCTTGCTCTCTTGCTTCCGAAATTTCCAGATCTCCCTCATTCTTCCTCCTCCAGCGAGCGATGGCACCGCGCAAGGCCGTGGCCGAGGCTCCGCCGGCTTGGTACTCGCTGGCCCTGGATCCCCCCAACATGATGGAGAATAATCTCACCGCCACGCGCCTGATGATGGCGGCGCACGACAACGAGATGGGGGAGACCGGGCTCCGGGCCGGCTCCGCCCAGCCAGAGGCCAAGGGGAGTACCTTCTACCCCTTCTTCATGAGCACCGTCTTCGCCGGCCTGGTGCCTCCTTTCTCTGAGCTCTTCTACATCGTCCTTCGCCATTACAAGCTGCAGGCTCTACATCTCCATCCCAACTCTGTCCTCCTCCTGTCGATTTTCGCCTACTATTGTGAGGCGCACGTTGGGGTGATGCCGTTCGTGGCCTTGCTGCGCCACTTCTTCTCCCTCTGAATCTCCGGCAGCCATACCTCAGCGTGCGCCGGATTCGTTGGGTACTCCAAGGCCAACACGATTTCGAAGACGGGGAAGAGGGTCAATGGCTTCCAGAGTAAGTGGGTCATGATGGATGCCAGATGCACCCACTCTCGGTTAGTGTTGCCCACGGAGCAGCTCCAGGCTGACGAGGCATGGTTTCCTGCGAAGCTCGACGACCGGCGGGCGAAGTTGGTGCTGGAGAAGATGAACGCCGACCTCAGGCCGGGCAACATGAAGGCGGCGAAGCTTACCGGGGCCACACTCGTGAGAGAGTTCCTGGCGCAACGGGTGGCTCCACTTCAGGTGCACTCGCGCCCGTTGTTGAGGCTTGGTGGTGCGGATGACGATCTTCGCCTAAACTCCGAGGCCCTGGCTGATGAGGATCTGGCCATAGCTCTCCGCTTGCTGGTTGGAGAGGACGTGGAAGGCCTGGAGGGTGCCATGTCCCCTTGTTCCTTCGCGCGAACTGGCAGCAAGTGGTGGAAGCCATGCCCACCTTCAATGGGAGCAGCCTAGTGCCGGAGGTGCCTCAATAGGGCCTGGAGGCAGCGGCACCGGTGGAATTGTCTTCCGATGATTCCCGCGGAGGGGGAGAACAAGACGAAGAGGAAGAGGAGCGCGACTCGGAGGCGATCGCTGAAGGGACGGGGGAGACTTCCCCCCGGCGCAGGGCCAACATCCTCCGCACCCTGCCGGACGATGACGAGGCCGACACCAGGCGAGGGGGAGATGATCCGCCTGTGATCCCGAAGGACAGGTCGGGGCTGATCTCCCTAGGGCTACCCCGGCCCAGGCACTGGTCGAAGCCAGCTCTAGCCCTTCTGGTGCGCCCTCCTCTACCTCTGGACCTCCCGAGGCTACGCCCAGCAAGAGGCTCACAGGCTTTAAGCTCGGCAGGAGACCGCAGAGCTCGCCGCGATTGACCAGTAAGTACTTGAACTCCGTTTTGCTCTTGTTTTTGCTGCCGACGCTTCACATTCTCCGTCACTTGGGTAGGCTACCTCCTGCGGTGAAGAAGCTGAAGGGGGAAACGGTGGCTCCACTTGGGGCAGGTGACAAGGACATGTATTAGGCGTAGGGTAACAAGCCTGACCTAAAGACCCTACACATGGACACCGTACACTTTGTAGGGCCCTGGGCCAGATCGCCGTCCAGATGTACCGCAGCTTGAAAGTCACTCGGATGACAATGACCACTCGAAGCACGGCACTCCACTCGACGAGCTCATTCCACTCGGCCATGTAACTGACCAGGATATCCGAAGAACAATAGTCAGCATGACGGTTTTGTAGTAGGCAGGCATTATGGCATTGATGCTCCACTTTGTAACATAGGAGGTGAGGGGTGGCACACTCTATATAAGCCACCCCCACCACTAGACTAGGGGCTTTTTTCCACTCTCTCTCTAGTCTCAGGACTTAGCTCAGGCATGGGGATCCGTTCCTCTCTCTCCCGCATACATTGTAATCTCCGGATATATACAGATAAAAGAAAGCCTCTCTGGAGCACGAGACATAGGGCTGTTATCTCCACCGCGAGAGGCCCGAACTCGCTAAAACCATCGTGTCACCCATATGCATCTCGATAGATCATGCTCTGTTACCCTATAACTTATTATTGTCGGAATCGTTCCCACGACAGTTTGCGCCCACCGTGGGGCATGGCGTTTATCGAGGCATGATGCAGATGGTTTTTCATTCATCTAATTTCTTGTTCATGCAGTTCATACGAACAACTGAAGCATCGCAAAAGGGGAGGACAAGATACATCTTCACCCGACACTGCCAGCGTGCATGACCATTCACAAACGCGTCCATCAGGAAATTTCCTTCTACACTGCGGGCTTCATCGCCGCCGCCAGGCGGTGTGCGGCTCCTCTTCGCCGAGCTCTCCGGCGGTGCCGCCTCCATGGGTGCCGACGACCCGCGCCGCTACCTCGGGTTCACGGGCGATGACCCCGATGCCACCGAGGACTCCGAGCGCGAGGCGAATTACCCGCTCGACCGGACCGACCGGGGCGGCCGCCAGCGCACCTCCCGCTTCGTCTTCTCCATCTTCTCCGTCGAGCCAGCACACCCGTCTACTGGCTGCAGCGACTGCAGGTGTTCAGCGGTCACTCCGGTGACGCGGACGCTCGGTTGCTGCGCGAACCCCAGGCCTCTGGCTCGTCCATCCGCGCCGGATCGGCCTCTCTGGTGGTGTTTCCAAGTCCCGTCGCTGCAGCCGTTGTTCGGGAGCACAGGACCACCCCTGTCGCCCATTTAGTGTGTTAGCCGCGCACGAGCGTAGCCCACCTCCTCGTCACGCAAGGAGACAGAAGAACGTGGGGTGGCCGTTTCGCTAAGGTAATTGCATCATTAAGCGGCTCATCATGTGAGTATTTCCTGTACCACATTTCTAATTACTGCAGCCAAAACTCCTGCTATTCACACGCCAGTAATTGGTGCATGCATGCATGCATGTGCAACCGCCTAGCCATTAGTTTCGTGGCTATGCTTGCTAACTGGCTATCTTTCAGGAGCGTTGGGATCAAAGAAATAATATTCGTAGCTATACTTGCTACTAACTTGCAGGATCACTTGTCCCGTCGTCGTCCACCGACTGCAGTTCACTCGGATGGACGTTTTGTTTAGGCGAATAACACGATGACAGGCAGACCGTCGTTCAACTGGTCAAGCCAGCATCACTCGGTCACCCGTGCATGGTCACTCGACGTCTCGCGCGTCGTCACCCAGCAGGACGTGTCTATAACACTCGGACGCCCCGAGCGTCGCCAGTCCACGGGATGCATCTGCTTCACTCGGATGCACGGCGCGTCGCCACTCCTTCTACCCTTAATTCCTACCCATTTATTCCTTTAATTCCTTCCCATTTATTTCCTGCATGCAGGGATAAATGGCCGTGGGAAATGTTTATTACATACATGAATGGCTCTAACTCTCACTTAATTAGCGCTCTCTTGCATGCAGATTCTGCGTACGTGTCCAGAACGTGGGCAACTCATTCGACGTGTTGGTCGGCCGAGCAATCGCACCTATTTACTTGTGATTTATTGCTCCACAACCAACAGATCGAGCTCTGCACCAAATCAACCTCCTCGAGGAATAACTGCATGTAGGAAAAATGGAAACGGAAGGACTGGCTCCCACCAGTACGCCGCTCCGCTGGCTCCGCTTCATCAAGCCTTCGTTGCTGTACTTGCTGACCGGCACGGTGGTTCGCTAGACCCGGCACTCCACACGTTGTCTCTGCCTCGACAAGACCCAGCACTCGGCAACAACTCCCTTCAGTCGGCAACTCGGCATGATCACTCGGATGGGACTAGCTGGCTCGGACCAAACCGGAGCACTGGCGTCTGATCGGCCGTTCGTGCGCCGCCACTCGGCCGCCCATACATCATCGCTCAACTGGACATGTCCTCAGCCACCCAGCACGCGGTCATGAAGCTGCTCGCATCATCATCAACTTGTCCGACTCGGACGCCCCGTGCGTCGTCATTCCGCGGGATGCGTCTACATCACTCGAACGCCTCACACATTGTCACACCACGGGACGCGTGTACTTCAATCGGACGCCCTGCACATCGTCACAACGCGGGACACGTCTACTTCAGTCGGACGCCCTGCACATCCTCACTCCGCGGGACGCGTCTACTTCAGTCGGACACCTCACGCATCATCATTCTGTGGGACGCCTCTACCTTACTCGGACGCCCCGCTTATAGTCACTCCGCAGGACGCGTCTACTTCAGTCGGATGCCCCGCGCATCGCCACTCCGCGGGACGCGTCTACTTCACTCGGACGTCCCGCGCTTCTTCAGCCCGCGGGATGCATCTACTTCACTCAGCCGCCCCGCGCGTCTCCATCGGTTGATCACCTCATCACCGCTCGGCCGCCCCGCGCGTCGCCATCGGTTGGTCACCTCATCACCGCTCGGCCGCCCCACGCGTCGCCATCGGTTGGTCGCCTCATCACCACTCGGCTGCCACGCGCGTCGCCATCGGTTGGTCACCTCTTCACCACTCGGCCGCCCCGCGCGTCGCCACTCGTTTGGTCACCTCATAACCTGTCACGCCCAATATGCGACCCTATCCAAAAGGAACTCGAAGGTCCCACCAAGGATAGACCCGCATATTGAAACGCTTTTGCAAGGTGGATATCATTACATCAACATTACATAATAGATGGGGATACATACATAAGGCATACAATGCCACTCGAATACAACATCACAATACATCAGAGCATTATCCGACTACGGATGAACCACAAACAGAAACTCAAACGACATCCACCCTGCTAGCCCAGGCTGCCGACCTGGAACCTATCCCCTGATCGAAGAAGCAGAAGAAGAACTCAACGCAAGCAAGCATCGCTCTCGTGTCATGATCATCGCATAACCTGTACCTGCAACTGTTGTTGTAGTAATCTGTGAGCCACGAGGACTCAGCAATCCCATTACCATGGGTATCAAGACTAGCAAAGCTTAAAGGGAAAGGAAGGGGTAAAGTGGTGAGGCTGCAGCAGCGACTAAGCATATATGGTGGCTAACATATGCAAATAAGAGCGAGAAGAGATCAAGCAGAACGGTCGTGAACTAGCAATGATCAAGAAGTGATCCTGAACTCCTACTTACGTCAAACATAACCCAAAGACCGTGTTCACTTCCCGGACTCCGTCGAGAAGAGACCATCACGGCTACACACACGGTTGATGCGTTTTAATTCGGATCTGGTGTCAAGTTATCTACAACCGGACATTAACAAATTCCCATCTGCCTATAACTGCAGGCACGGCTTTCGAAAGATTATACCCTGCAGGGGTGTCCCAACTTAGCCCATGACAAGCTCTCGCAATCAACGAAGGAATAGACCTTCTCCAGGAAGACCCGATCAGACTCAGAATCTTGGTTTACAAGACATTTCGACAATGGTAAAACAAGACCAGCAAGACCTCCCGCTGTGCCGACAAATCCCGATAGGAGCTGCACATATCTCGTTCTCAGGGCACACCGGATGAGCAAGACGACGGGTTGGCATAGACCCTGGTTGCCCAGGGGGCGCCGAACATCGCTCGGTTTGGACCAACACTTAGACAAGCACTGGCCCGGGGGGGCTAAAATAAAGATGACCCTCGGGCTCCGGAAACCCAAGGGAAAAAGGGCTAGGTGAGGCAAATGGTAAAACCAATGTTGGGCCTTGCTGGAGGAGTTTTATTCAAAGCGAACTGTCAAGGGGGTCCCATAAATCACCCGACCGCGTAAGGAACGCAAAATCCGGGAACATAACACCGGTATGACGGAAACTAGGGAGGCAAGAGTGGAACAAAACACTAGGCAAAAGGCCGAGTCTTCCACCCTTTACCAAATATATAGATGCATTAAATAATATAAGAGATATTGTGATATCCCAACCAAAATCCTGTTCACCATGGAGCAATCTTCAACTTCACCTGCAACTAGCAACGCTATAAGAGGGCTGAGCAAAGCGGTAACATAGCCAAACAACGGTTTGCTAGGAATGGTGTCAAAGGTTAGAGGTTCATGGCAATTTGGGATGGCTCGATAAACAGGTGATAGGTAGCGCAGCATAGCGATAGAACGAAGCAACTAGCATAGCAATGATAGTAGTGAGATCCAGGGTAGCGGTCATCTTGCCTGAAATCCCGCAAGGAAGAAGAACGAGTCCATGAAGTAGACGAACCAACGTAGTTGAACGAACCCTCACGAACGCAACGCTACCGGAACCAAGAAGCAACACCGGAATGAAGCAAGCAACATGGTAAATGCACAAGCATAAACATGGCATGATGCACAATCAAGTATGATGCATGTCCGGTTTAAAGAGCATGGCATGGCAAAGTGCAACAAGCAAAACTACAAATTAAGTGGAGCTCAATATGCAACGAGTTGCATATTGACAAAGCACCACATGAAATTATTTAGTTTGATCTCGGTTATGTACCCAACAACATTAAATGTTATTAAACATGGCAAGGGGTGAAGCACGAGAAAAACTACCTATCTAGACATGTTTAAATGAGGCCGGAACAACAAACAACAATTCCGGAAAATCCCCATGTGTATATTTTAGATTCGGTACTGTTATGCCCTAAACACAATTTTAATGTTGTTAAACAGCAACATAAAGTGGACCATGTTAAACTAGGCATTTTTCCACCCCAAATACATATAAAGTTTATTAAAATCCGAGCTACGGTTATTTGGTTATGAAATAAATCATTTTAGCATGGCATTTATACAAAATTAAATAAACAGCAAGTTTAAACATTTTAACATGGGATGAAAATTGCATATTATTAATCTACACAATTTTCT
>NC_041385.1:331129864-331137102 GCF_002162155.2 Triticum dicoccoides | reverse complement strand
CTGCGCCGGATTTCGAGGAGAAGGTGGCGGGAGGTGGCTGGCTGAGAACGAGGAGGGGGCACGGAAAAAGAGGAGGAGGGGGGTAGGACGACCGGATTTGGAAGGAGGGGGGGTTTAAATAGGAAAGGGGGGCTAGGGTTTAGACTCTAGGGGGTTTTTGAGCATTTCGGGGCCTCAGATCGACATCGGACGGCTCCGGATCAAGGGGAAGTGGGCTGAGAGAAGAGGCGAGAGAGAGAGGGGGAGAAGTGCGGCCCGGCAATTGTTTCGGAGACCGAAACGTCCGACGTTATACCGACTATATCGCGGTTATTTATTTAATGGTTGGGCAGTCAAATGGACTCCGAATGGGATGAAACTTGGCAGGCGGTCTGTCTACACTATAATAAGACCGCACGACAAGTTGCAACCCATTCCGAGAACATTTTTATGCCGCTTATAAAATAATATTTCGGAGGTGCCGCGGGCGCGTGCGAGTGTGTCTGGCTCAGAACGGACAACGGAGAGAACCGGCGGAACACGAACGGATGCCAGTTTTATGAAAACGATGCCGATGCAATGCACATGATGCCATGAGATGAGATGCATAACAAGAACAAAATGCAAAACAACAGACAAAAACCCAATCACGGAGGAAATAACATATCGCATCTCTAGAAAAGGCAAGAGTCGGAGTTACGAATATGGAAAGTTGTATCCGGGGCGTTACAGCACTCCACCACTACGAGAGGATCTCGTCCCGAGATCTAGGATGGCACCGGAGGGAAAAGGAAGAGGAAGATAAGCGGTAAAACTAAGTTGCTTCTTCGACAAACGAGTGAAACCATGAACCTTGAGAGGTTGAACAAATTGAAAGAAACAAAACAACGGAGATGACCAAGATTGCAAACAGTCCGTTAGAAAAGAGGAACAAGGAACATTACGAGAACTTGAAGGTTGCAAAGACATGAATGATGAGCACAACGGACAAGAAGGGATTGAAACCACTCTGGTTGAAACGAGATAAGAATGAATAAGAATGATATAATGTTGACAGCACTCCGACTGTAAATGGAAGAAATTGGACATGAACTAGACAAGATGAGAGGATACTTGATGAAATCAACAACACACTACCTCTGGAACTATTGAAAGAATGGCACAATGGGTAAGAAGAATTTCACACAGCACTTAGGTTGAAAAGAGAGGCAAAACTTGATAAGATGAAAAGAACTTGAAGAGATGACACAACACTCCGGTTAAATGGATAGGCACGAAAAGAACATGATCCTCAATTCGAGAAGATGAGTGAAGAGAGCAACATCACAAAGCCTCTGGAAGAAATGTACGAGTGGAACTGAATGAACGGAGGAAAACTTGATATTGAAAGAGCACGCTTACAGGAAATGCTAGAATGGAGTTGTTGGATTAACAACAACGAAAGGATAAGCTTGTAGTGGGATTATGGAAAACATCCTAAAATTATGAGGTGACAACCGGCCACTAACGAAAAACAATTGCTTGTTTGAGATCAACGAAGACATGAAAAACCTCTTTCACCGAGAAGGATATAGAGAAAGCTTGGATCATTGATAAGCACCACAAATAGCAACATTCCCAATGGAAGGCTTTAGGTGAAATATGACACAAGATAACTCCAACGAAGAGATTGATGGATTTAAAATATCTCATTCTTGACAACATGTGAATCATGAAACATGAATGAAATTGTCAAGAGTGACATAACACCACCTCAAAAGATAAGATAGAGAGAATTGCACTTCGGAATGCAAGATGAAGAATGCTTGAATGCCTCAAAACAAAAGATGTGTTGGGCACCATGTTTATTTTAGAGTATAGCTTAGCGGGTCATAACTTCGAGAGAAGTCTTGAAGTACAATTAGAGAATGAAAAGAATCCTTGACGAACCACCATGTAGATCTTCCATGAAGAACTCCGATTAAAAAATCAAAGGATGATAGAAAGAAAGAGAAGTTGGAAACACAAGGTGAAGCCTTGCGATGCTTTAGATGGAGCTTTGCGATGATATAACCAAGAAAACTTGGAACTCCGGAAATAAAAGAATTGAATCACCTCGAGGAAATAAGAATAAGATTTATTGTATGCTTATCCTTCATCAAATTAAATTGATGACAAGCAATGGATTTGGCATACTACTTATTCTCGTAGAAAGGATTAAGAGAGATATAGAGCAAACTTGAGAAGGTCTTGAACGACCACCAGTAGGATTGAAACAACAAAAGAACGAGTGAATTGATACGATAACGAAGGAAGAGAAATCTTGAACAAACCACCATAAGAATTGAAAATGAAAGTAGCAAAGGCACAAATCACTGGAAAGAATGGGAAAATGAATGAAGATACTTGAGGTGATTTAGATACATGAGAACGAAGAGATCATGAACTGATTAGAGGGTATTTGAATGATTCACCCGTAAGATTTGGAGAATGATAGCTACATGCTGAGAATGAAGAATTATGACATGATGGCCCTCGGAGGAAGAAATGGAAACAACTCATGAAATGCTCCAGATGGGTGAAAAGAATTCTCACAATTGAAAAAAATTATGAGAGGATGGCATCAAGTTAGAATCACGAATCTTTGGAAGAACGGGTAAGATTTAGACGAAAAACTCTTCTTCAATCTTGAACTGACAACGGGAAAAACCACCAAAATTACTGAGATACTCCGGTAGAATGGAAAGCGAAGGGGTTGAGCCAACAATGAGAAGAATTTGAAAGCGATCTTGGAGAAGGCATGTGACTTATGGAATCTATTCTTACGTCACACTTGGAAATGAATTTGAGAATTGCTCCTGATAATTCGAAGAGTCAGGTAAGATCCTGGGAAAAGACATGTGGGTTAGGGCCCACTCAAAAGAAACACCATTGAAATAATTGATTGAAAGGGGGGATTGCACCGGTTGAATTAAATGACTTGAATGAGATAACAACCTTGAAATATCTTGAACGGATTAAGAATGGAAACACAAGTCTTTTGAGATATCTTGAGCACTCCGGATAAGAATAGAGAGAGGTGAACAATTAAGAGGTGCATCGACGTGGAAAAACATTTGAAACGAGGAAAGGGATATGATCAACACCGAAAGCTTGAATTAAATCCACCGGAGAGGAATACGAGAATGAAGATTGATGAACTTGAAGCTCCGTTAGTATCTTCTTGAGAATCACCGGATAAGAGCATTGATTGAAAAGAGTGAAGAGACTTCACATGAATAAATGGATACTTGGTTAAGAAATCTGAGTCCTTGAAGAAAAAGGGTGGGAGGGTGGGGAAAACAAAGACAACTTGGGATGAACGAAACAAACACCGGTTAGAAACTTAGAGTTGATCTTGCGGATGTTGAGAATGATCGGATCCACTTGAAGAGAAGCACGCCGGTTTGGAAAAGAATTGACATGAGAATCTCGATAAACAAGAAGGATCAGCACTCTCATAGAAATATGAGAACACCGCTTGAAAGGTATGGATTCAACATTTGACTTCGAAGCAACTCGAATACCACAAATAAAACAAAACAAAGGATTTGGCTTGCAGAATAAGCCAGAACAAACATATGATAGATCCCATATCGTATCATGTGTCTGTTGGAAAGATATCCTACGAGCTACTTGAATTCCCACCTATAAAACTCCCGAAACTTTCTGGTTATGCAATCTGGTGTTGGGGATACAGGGGAAGCAATATATCTCACCCAAACTAACAATCCCTACATCCAGCTATATCCATCCGTCAACACATAACCAAGAAACCTTCGGAAATCGTGTACCTCAACCTTCGAAAAGCATCCGTTATACGAGTTATGGCAATACTCCCGAACTCCCCAGTACTGGGTGACGTCGAGGTTATCTCACCAACAACTCCATAAAAGAGATTTTCGATGTCGGCAAAACTAAGGTATTCCAGAACTGCAACGATAAAATTGTGACGACAACACCTCGGAGCTCAACTCCCCGGGTCAAAGCCACATAAATAGACAGGAGGCACCAAGAACAATGTTCTCGTCACAAAACCATCGGAACGATTCTAAGATACCCGCGTGATCCTAAAGTTTTTTTTTGTGAAATTTGAGAAGAGGACAGTCAAAACATCTACGTCAGGAGACCTCACCAGAGCGACGAAGGGACTGAGGAGTAAAAAGAATCCTACTCTCCGATATATATAATCCTAAGACTCAAAGTAGTTTTCTTCTAGACTCAACAACGGCGAACAATCAAGGGGGCTCCTAGGGTCGGTCGAGGCTCTGATACCAACTTGTCACGCCCAATATGCGACCCTATCCAAAAGGAACTCGAAGGTCCCACCAAGGATAGACCCGTATATTGAAACGCTTTTGCAAGGTGGATATCATTAAATCAACATTACATAATAGATGGGGATACATACATAAGGCATACAATGCCACTCGAATACAACATCACAATACATCAGAGCATTATCCGACTATGGATGAACCACAAACAGAAACTCAAACGACATCCACCCTGCTAGCCCAGGCTGCCGACCTGGAACCTATCCCCTGATCGAAGAAGCAGAAGAAGAACTCAACGCAAGCAAGCATCGTTCTCGTGTCATGATCATCGCATAACCTGTACCTGCAACTGTTGTTGTAGTAATCTGTGAGCCACGAGGACTCAGCAATCCCATTACCATGGGTATCAAGACTAGCAAAGCTTAAAGGGAAAGGAAGGGTTAAAGTGGTGAGGCTGCAGCAGCGACTAAGCATATATGGTGGCTAACATACGCAAATAAGAGCGAGAAGAGAGCAAGCGGAACGATCGTGAACTAGCAATGATCAAGAAGTGATCCTGAACTCCTACTTACGTCAAACATAACCCAAAGACCGTGTTCACTTCCCGGACTCCGCCGAGAAGAGACCATCACGGCTACACACACGGTTGATGCGTTTTAATTCGGATCTGGGTCAAGTTGTCTACAACCGGACATTAACAAATTCCCATCTGCCTATAACCGCAGGCACGGCTTTCGAAAGATTATACCCTGCAGGGATGTCCCAACTTAGCCCATGACAAGCTCTCGCGATCAATGAAGGAATAGACCTTCTCCCAGGAAGACGTAATCAGACTCGGAATCCCGGTTTACAAGACATTTCGACAATGGTAAAACAAGACCAGCAAGACCTCCCGATGTGCCGACAAATCCCGATAGGAGCTGCACATATCTCGTTCTCAGGGCACACCGGATGAGCAAGACGACGGGTTGGCATAGACCCTGGTTGCCCAGGGGGCGCCGGACATTGCTCGGTTTGGACCAACACTTAGACAAGCACTGGCCTGTGGGGGCTAAAATAAAGATGACCCTCGGGCTCCGGAAACCCAAGGGAAAAAGGGCTAGGTGAGGCAAATGGTAAAACCAATGTTGGGCCTTGCTGGAGGAGTTTTATTCAAAGCGAACTGTCAAGGGGGTCCCATAAATCACCCGACCGCGTAAGGAACGCAAAATCCGGGAACATAACACTGGTATGACGGAAACTAGGGCGGCAAGAGTGGAAGAAAACACTAGGCAAAAGGCCGAGTCTTCCACCCTTTACCAAATATATAGATGCATTAAATAATATAAGAGATATTGTGATATCCCAACCAAAATCCTGTTCACCATGGAGCAATCTTCAACTTCACCTGCAACTAGCAAAGCTATAAGAGGGCTGAGCAAAGCGGTAACATAGCCAAACAATGGTTTGCTAGGAATGGTGTCAAAGGATAGAGGTTAATGGCAATTTGGGATGGCTCGATAAATAGGTGATAGGTAGCGCAGCATAGCGATAGAACGAAGCAACTAGCATAGCAATGATAGTAGTGTGATCCAGGGTAGCGGTCATCTTGCCTGAAATCCCGCAAGGAAGAAGAACGAGTCCATGAAGTAGACGAACCAACGTAGTCGAACGAATCCTCACGAACGCAACGCTACCGGAACTAAGAAGCAACACCGGAAAGAAGCAAGCAACATGGTAAATGCACAAGCATAAACATGGCATGATGCACAATCAAGTATGATGCATGTCCGGTTTAAAGAGCATGGCATGGCAAAGTGCAACAAGCAAAACTACAAATTAAGTGGAGCTCAATATGCAACGAGTTGCATATTGACAAAACACCACATGCAATTATTTAGTTTGATCTCGGTTATGTACCCAACAATATTAAATGTTATTAAACATGGCAAGGGGTGAAGCACGAGAAAAACTACCTATCTAGACAAGTTTAAATGAGGCCGGAACAGCAAACAGCAATTCCGGAAAATCCCCATGTGCATATTTTAGATTCGGTACTGTTCTGCCCTAAACACAATTTTAGTGTTGTTAAACAGCAACATAAAGTGGACCATGTTAAACTAGGCATTTTTCCACCCCAAATACATATAAAGTTTATTAAAATCCGAGCTACGGTTATTTAGTTACGAAATAAATCATTTTAGCATGGCATTTATACAAAATTAAATAAACAACAAGTTTAAAAATTTTAACATGGGATGAAAAAGGCATATTATTAATCTACACAATTTTCTGAGCATTTTACATGTATAAATCATTTTAATATGATGCACGGTTGAGGAGTTATTATATGCATGAACAATAGGGGGGTTTTCTGCAATTATGTAAATCCTGGGATAATTAGACAAATTCGTAGGCAGGAAAAAAACGCTATCGGGCCAAAACTGCCGGCTGGCCCAATTGGAGAGAAAAAAAGGAGGGGCGATGTGGAGGGGCTGCTCACCCCTGGGCCTTAGCAGGCCGGTCGGTATGGAGAGGAGGCCAGGCAGGCCCAAGCGGGGGGGGCGCGGCCCACGAGCGAGCGGAGGCCGCTCGTCGTCTCCCTCGTGCTCCCGCATGAGCAGGAGCCATGGCAAGGGGGCGGCGGTGGCTTGACGCTGGGGAGGAGCGGAGGAGCCCCGGGAGGGACGGGAACAAGCGGATCCGGGCGGATCAGGTCTCGGGAAGGCCATTCCCGGCGACGGCGATGGGACAGCGAGGCGCGGAACTCCGGCGGCGGCTCCCTGGGCGGCGGCGCTTCCTGGAAATAGAGAGAGAGCGAGCAGGTGAGGAAGAGAGAAGGAGAGGGAAGGAGGAGAAGGGGCGGGCGGCGCTGGCCTGCTGGAGCTCGACGGCGCAGCTACCGGGGTCGCCGGTGGAAGGCGCGAGGCGGCGGGGGAAGCGGGCGAGGAGGCGAGGCGCTGGAGATGGCGAGCGCCGGGGCGG
>NC_041385.1:331127859-331129343 GCF_002162155.2 Triticum dicoccoides | reverse complement strand
AAAAGAGGAGGAGGGGGGTAGGACGACCAGATTTGGAAGGAGGGGGGTTTAAATAGGAAAGGGGGGCTAGGGTTTAGACTCTAGGGGGTTTTTGAGCGTTTCGGGGCCTCAGATCGACATCGGACGGCTCCGGATCAAGGGGAAGTGGGCTGAGAGAAGAGGCGAGAGAGAGAGGGGGAGAAGTGCGGCCCGGCAATTGTTTCGGAGACCGAAACGTCCGACGTTATACCGACTATATCGCGGTTATTTATTTAACGGTTGGGCAGTCAAATGGACTCCGAATGCGACGAAACATGGCAGGCGGTCTGTCTACACTATAATAAGACCGCACGACAAGTTGCAACCCATTCCGAGAACATTTTTATGCCGCTTATAAAATAATATTTTGGAGGTGCCGTGGGCGCGTGCGAGTGTGTCTGGCTCAGAACGGACAACGGAGAGAACCGGCGGAACACGAACGGATGCCAGTTTTATGAAAACGATGCCGATGCAATGCACATGATGCCATGAGATGAGATGCATAACAAGAACAAAATGCAAAACAACAGACAAAAACCCAATCACGGAGGAAATAACATATCGCATCTCCAGAAAAGGCAAGAGTCGGAGTTACGAATATGGAAAGTTGTATCCGGGGCGTTACATAACCACTCAGCCGCCCCGCGCGTCGCCATCAGTTGGTCACCTCATCACCGCTCGGCCGCCGCCGCGCGTCGCCATCGGTTGGTGTAACACCCCGGATGTAACTTTCCATCTTTGTAACTCCAACTCTTGCCATTTTTGGCCATGCGATATGATATTCCCTCCGCGGTTGGGTTTTATCTTTTGTTTTGCATTTTATTCATGTCATGCATATCATATCATGTCATCATGTGCATCTCATTTGCATACGTGTTCGTCTCATGCATCCGAGCATTTCCTCGTTGTCCGTTTCGCAATTCGACACTCCCACATGCACCGGCGCACCCCTCTTGTCTCTTTTCGTGTGTGGGTTTTGAACGCTCTCGGAATGGACCGAGCCTTGCCAAGTGGCCCTGGTATAGCACCGGTAGACCTATGTCAAGTTTCGGGTCATTTGGAACTCGTTTGGTACTCCAACGGTTATCCGCATATCCGCAGAGGCCTCGTTTAAGTTGCAGCCCAACACCCCTTCCAAAGTGGCCCAAAAGCCATCTAACTCCCCTCCATGCTCTCGGTCGTTCGATCACGATCGTGTGGGCGAAAACTACACCCCATTTGGACACTCCTAGCTCCCTCTACCTATAAATATAGATCCCTTCCTCGAAATCCGGACAAAACCCTAGTCTCCCCGCTCCCCTCGCCGCCGGACGAAATCTGGACGGCCGGACACGTCCGCCCGTGCCACCGAACGAATCGCGAGCTGCCACGTGCCCCGGGCCGGTCCCCAATTCGCCGCCGACCCCGCGGCCCGCGAGGCCCGTGCGGGGCCCTCCCCGGCCCGGAACGCCGCCGCCGCCGCCCCG
>NC_041385.1:331123725-331127367 GCF_002162155.2 Triticum dicoccoides | reverse complement strand
CGCCGGCCGCACCCGTCGTTCGTCACCGCCAGCCCGCAGCGCGCCCGAGGCGTCCCGAGCTCCCTCCGCTCCGGCCGCCCGGCCCCGTCCTTCCTCGACTCCGGCAGTCGCCGCCCCGGCCATCTCCCTCCTCCGGCCGCCGTCGCCGCAAGCTCCGGCGTTGACCTCGACCTCGATCCGGCCAGATCCGATCTGAAAGCCCGCGGTTGACTTTCTCTCCCCCTATTTTTTTTCACCAAGTCATTATTCTGTGATAAAAATTGTGCATTTTCATCGCATCACATCTTCGCACCCGTGGCTCCGTTTCGTGCGTGTAATATGTCAAATTGTTCGTCATGAAGAGTACATCATTTCATTCCATTGCATCATTTACTTTTGAGCTCATCTTGATGCCCGAAAAGCTGTTGGAAGAGGGCTTCATAATGTTAGTTTTAGATTCTTATCAGCACGAGCTCTTTTGTCATTTTTGCCATGATTGATGTGTGCATCCTATGGACTTGGTTCCTAAATGTGTTTTGAACTAGGCTATGTCTTCTTTAAAGAGGTGCTTACCATGTATTTTTGTGATAAATGTGGTGACTAGCACAAGAATGCAAACTAGGCTTCGTGATAATGCTGATTTTAGTTCCTGTTCTGCTCTAATTTTGATGCCATGTAAACATGCTGCTACAAAGAGATACATGCATAATTTGAGATACTTCAGTAAGGGTGTTTTGAACACATGGTTATGATCTATCCATCCATGGTCCTAGTTGCAATTATGGATTAGTCTAGCATGTCATTTTCGTGCTCTACTTTTGCTTCAAAATGTTTCCTGGCAGATTGTTTACATGTTATTCAATTTGGCCGAGGTTGTTGTAGTGGATCCGGATATGCTATGATGTTGTTTCTTGCCATGTATAGCTTCTATGACATGTCTTCTTGATGGATGTATGCTTATTTTATCATGGGATGCTCTGTAATGAGTGCATCAAGCTCACGAAGGTGCCTTCGTAATTATGTCAAGCCATGCTTTGTTTGCTGAAATCTGTTAACGAAACTTGCTATGTTTACGTGGGTGCCATCATATTTTCTGGTCCTTTTTGGCTTATGGTCAGTAAGGGACTTTTGATCTATGCTTTGAGTAGATTCATGCCATGTCTTATTTTGCTATTATAAGTTCCTGTAGCATGTAGATAACCTGCTCTGTACATTGCTTCGTGATGCTGTTTATGCCATGTCCAACCTGATAATTTTTTTTTTGCACTTTCACCATGCTTGTTTGAACCTATTATGATGTGATTTAGCCGTAGCTCAGTGTTCCTATTTTGTAAAGCATCTCCTGTAGATCACTTCCATATGCTTTGTTTTCATGTTGGGGTGCTGTAGCATGGTTTCTTGTTGCATGCTAAGTAGCATCGCGCTGTTAATTGCAGCTTTGTGCCATTCTTGTTTTGCTTGTCATTCGCAAACCGTGCATCCGTTCCCGGTGATCTTTATATCGATTTCAACCGAAATCATCTCATCTTTCCAGCGGCATACTTGGTTTGCCAAGTTGATGCCTTGTTCATCGTTTTTCCTCCCGAAGCATGCATATGCATTGCATATCACATCTCGCATATCATCACATGTATTGCATCATGTTGCTTGTGCATTGCACCGTGATTTATTGTGGTTCCTTGCTTGTGTTCTAGCTTTGGGTAGAGCCGGGAGACGAGTATGTGCACGAGGAACCTGTTGAGTACGCTAACAAGGATCCAGCCTTCGACAACTCTAAGAACCTTGCAGGCAAGATGATCATACCTTCGATATCACTTCTATCTCTGCTTGCTAGTACTCGCTCTATCGCTATGTTAGTTCTACCTGCCATTGTTTACCATGCCTCCCTATTGCCATGTTAAACCTCTAACCATCCTGTCCTAGCAACTTTTGATTGGCTATGTCACCGCTTTTGCTCAGCCCCTCTTATAGCATTGTTAGTTGCAGGTGAAACCGAAGTTTGTTCCTGGTCGGAACATGGATTTTGGGATATCACAATATCTCCTGTTTATATTAATGCACCTTATATACTTGGTAAAGGGTGGAAGGCTCGGCCTTATTCCTAGTGACTTGTTCCACTCTTGCCGCCCTAGTTCCGTTTACCGGTGCTATGTTCCTTGATTTTGCGTTCCTTACACGGTTGGGTGATTTATGGGACCCCCTTAATAGTTCGCTTTGAATAAAACTCCTCCAGCAAGGCCCAAATTTGGTTTTACCATTTGCCACCTAAGCCCTTTTCCCTTGGGTTTTCGCGAGCCCAAGGGTCATCTTTATTTAACCCCCCCCCCCGGGCCAGTGCTCCTTCGAGTGTTCGTCCGAAATGAGCCGCCTGCGGGGCCACCTCGGGGAAACTTTAGGGCTGGTTTTACTCGTAGCATGTCTCATCCGGTGTTGCCCTGAGAACGAGATATGTGCAGCTCCTATCGGGATTTGTCGGCGCATCGGGTGGCTTTGCTGGTCTTGTTTTACCATTGTCGAAATGTTTTGCGAACCGGGATTCTGAGACTGATCGGGTCTTCCCGGGAGAAGGTATATTCCTTCGTTAACCGTGAGAGCTTGTGATGGGCTGAGTTGGGACACCCCTGCAGTGTATATAATCTTTCGAAAGCCGTGCCCGCGGTTATGAGGCAGATGGGAATTTGTTAATGTCTGGTTGTAGATAACTTGACACTTGACTTCCTTAAAATGCATCAACCGCGTGTGTAGCCGTGATGGTCTCTTCTCGGCGGAGTCCGGGAAGTGAACACGGTTTGTGTTATGCTTGACGTAAGTAGTTTCAGGATCACTTCTTGATCACTTCTAGCTTCTCGACCGATGTGTTCCTTCTCTTCTCGGTCTCACTTGCGTATGTTAGCCACCATATATGCTTAGTGCTTGCCGCAGCTCCACCATATCACACCTTTTCCTACCTATGAGCTTAAATAGTCTTGATCTCGCGGGTGTGACATTGCTGAGTCCCCGTGGCTCACAGATTCTACCAAAACAGATGTAGGTACCGATGATACCAGCGCAGATGGTGCAACTGAGCTGAAGTGGGAGTTTGACAAGGCCCTTGGTCGTTACTATGTATCGTTTCCAGATGATCAGTACTGGGGCCCAGTCGGGACGATCGGGGATCTAGCATTTGGGGTTGTCTTCTTTTCATTTGAACTTGACCGTAGCCGGTCTATGAGTGTATTTGAATGATGTATGATCTTAAATTATGTATTGTGTGAAGTGGCGATTGTAAGCCAACTCTCTTTATCCCATTCTTGTTCATTACATGGGATTGTGTGAAGATGACCCTTCTTGCGACAAAACCACTATGCGGTTATGCCTCTAAGTCGTGCTTCGACACGTGGGAGATATAGCCGCATCGTGGGTGTTACAGTTGGTCACCTCATCACCGCTCGGTAGCCCCGCGCGTCGCCATCGGTTGGTCACCTCATCACCACTCGTCCGCCCCGCGCGTCGCCATCGGTTGGTCACCTCATCACCAGTCGGCCGCCCCGTGCGTCGCCACTCTGTTGGTCACCTCATAACCACTCGGCCACCCCACGCGTCGCCATCGGTTGGTCACCTCATCACCACTTGGCCGCTCCGCGCATCGCCACTCTGCTGGTCACCTCATAACCACTCGGCCGC
>NC_041385.1:331113763-331122666 GCF_002162155.2 Triticum dicoccoides | reverse complement strand
CATCACTACTCGGCCGCCCCCGCGTGTCGCCATTGGTTGGTCACCTCATCATCACTCGTCCGCCCATCGCGTCACCATCAGTTGGTCACCTCATCACCACTCAGCGGCCCCGCGCGTCACCACTCGGTTGGTCACCTCATAACCACTCGACCGCCCCCGTGCATCGCCATCGGTTGGTCACCTCATCACCACTCGGCCGCCCCGCGCATCGCTATTCGGTTGGTCGCCTGATCAGCACTCGGCCACTCGCGCACCTTCAGACAGCTAAGTCATTTTACATGCACTACATTCTGTTATTTCCGCATTCCCGAGTATCTTGTTATTCACACATCACATTCACTCGGAGGCCATGCCACCAAGTGTACCTCTACGCTCGGCTGCTTATTTTCACCCAAGTCCAACTTTTATTTTTTCGCATACATTATTCACGAACACCGTGTGTTCTTCATTCCGGGTTTGCATCAGTCCTCCGGGGCTGTAGCTCAGTCGAAACACTACACTTCCGTTTTATTTTAGCCAGCACTTCAACAAGTTCGAACGGATCCTTCGCTCTTTCAGACTCTTGTTGGTTAACCAGCAAGCCCCTTGCACTCCCAACGGGTGTCTATGGGTGTTATTCACACAATTTATTTCAGCACATATCGAATTTCCTTGAGAAATTATTTCGTTGGCTTGTGCCATTTTTTACACAAGTTACGCGATCACTCGACGGCCCTGTGCGACAACTTCATCGCTGCTCGTACTCGGTCACCATACCGGTCCCAGCGCACCACAACATCGACCTTGTCGCTCTGTTGACTTCAAACACATCTGGCCAGCCCCTCTATGGAATCCTCTTCATCATATCAATGATATAGACCTCGTCAGGCATGAGACAGACAAGTCCCTTTTATAATCAAATTTCACGCTTCACTCCTTTGCGATTTTGCCTCTTTGGAGCATCACTTGGAAGCTTCTCCTCGTATTTACCCGAGTCTGACTCGATAAATTGCAAATCATCCATTCAAAACTATATTTCTCGTATTCCGACATGTCTGTTGTCGAAGCCTGTAGTACATTCGGGGGCTACACCGCACTCGGGGGCTGCATCTCATTTGGAATGACACTCTCCTCAGTGGTCGAGTACTTCATCACCAGTCAGATCCTTCACTTCAACAAGTGCATTTGATCCGCCACTTTGACAAGTTTTATAATCACCCAGACGCTCTACACGCCATCTTCATTCCTACTCAGACTCAGTTGTCATGCCGGTCTTGTTGTGTCGCACAACCACTACAACGACCTCGTCGCTACATTAGCTTTGAAAGCATCTGGCTAACTCCTTCGAAGACCATTTCGGCCACTTGGCTGGACACGCAATTTGTCACTTGACCACCCCGCGCATCACCACTTGGCTGGACACGTGGTCCTTCACTCGGCCACCTCGTGCATCCTCACTCGGCTACCCCGTACATTGCCACTCAGTTGTGCACGTCTTCATCATTCGGCGACCTCGCACATCATGACTCGGTCACCCCGCGCGTTGCCACTCGGTTGGGCACATGTTCACCACTCGGGCGCTCCGCACGTTGCCACTCGGTTGTGCATGTCTTCACCACATGGCCGCCCCACGCGTCGTCACTCGGTTGTACACATCATCGCCCCTCGGCCGCCTCACGCGTCACCCCCAACACGGGAACGACTAAGTTACTCAATGATCAAACCTCATATCACACTCTGTAGCAAGCTTACCTCTTTAGAGCATCACTCGGGGGCTACGCACAGCCGTTGTCCATGCTTCCCTCAGGGGTTATGCCCATTCAATCAACCCATTGATCACATCAGGAATATCTTTCTAACCAGACATACAAGTACCACCAAATTTTTCCTTGCAGTCAACATACCTCGATCAGTCAGGAAGCACGTCCACTCGAGACAAATACCCCTTTCATGCAAAAGGGTGAAAATGAAGCTCCTCTACGGATACAATGTACTCTTACAAATACCCCTTCCACGCAAAATCTAACGGTCAATATAAGAAGTACTACTGGAACGATTACTCCCTGGAGTGTCCAGCTTTTTTCTACAGTCGGTAGTTTCAAAGCCGAATTCATTCACCGTGCCGAGAGCACGAAGATTCACCTGCTTGACCGAGTTCCAGGCTGAATTTATTCCGTGTCGAGTGCACGAAGATCAGGCCGACTGACTCAGCTCCAGGCTGAGCTTATTTACCATGTCAAGCGTCGGAAGATGCATCCGATTGACTCAATTTCAGACTAAAAGATATTTACCGTGTCAACTGCATGGAGGTTTACCAGGAGACTTAAACCCTCTGCTCGACTCTTCTTGTCCGATAGAGGTTTGGGAACTACACGCAGTGGGTGCACTCAGCGCGCCCCCACTAGAAGAGAACTCAGAAAGAAACATTTGGCTCGAAGCAAAACCAGCGCCAGAATTACTCAACCTCCAAGTCAGAGAAGAACAAGTCTGATCAGTACCAGCTAAGAAGAGTTTTAGTTCTCTCAGAACCCCGCCGACTGCCCGCAGTCGACGGCAGTGTCGGGGACCACACCCAGTGGGTGCACTCAGCGTGCCCCCACTGGAGTAATCTCCACTCGGTACGGCCTAAACAGTCCAAGTGATGAACAAGAACAAAAAAGACAGGCTCTAAGACTCCCGCCGACTGTTGGTATCCACTCGGAACAGTCTGCCCGGTCTGAGTGACGGCCAGACAACAACAAAAAAAGACAGGCTCTAAGACTCCCGCTGACTGCCCAAGTCGACGACAGTCTCGGGGACTAGACCCAGTGGGTGCACTCAGCGTGCCCCCACTGGAATGGTATCCACTTGGAACGGTCTGCCCGGTCCGAGTGACGGCCAAACAACAAAAAAGACATGTTCCAGGCGTGAAGAAATTCCGAGTAATCAGTTACTCGATGCAGGACCATCTCCAAATCACTCCAAAATAATTTGCTATAAGGTGAGCTCAACGCTCCTCCGCGGACCCGTTTGAGCTCATTTCACTCGGACACCATGCAGTCTAGAATCCGTAAAGGCAACACACGGAGATAAGACTGCCAGGTGGCCAGAGGAAGTTCATAAGTGCCTCCGTAGCACTCAACTCATCTGGGTATTCACCTCGACTCGACCCGCTCAACCTCGACCGATTCGGGGGCTAATGACGAGGACATGTATTACGGGTAGGGTAATAGGCCTGACCTAAAGACCCTACCCATGGACACCGTACACTTTATACTGGGCCCCTGGGCCAGATCACCGTCCAGATGTACCGCAGCTTGAAAGTCACTCGGACGACAATGACCACTCGGAGCAAGGCACTCCACTCCACGAGCTCATTCCACTCGGCCATTTAACTGATTCGGATATGCGAAGACCAATAGTCAGCATGAAGGTTTTGTAGTGGGAAGCCATTATGACATTGATGCTCCACTTTGTAACATAGGAGGTGAGGGGGTGGCGCACTCTATATAAGCCACCCCCACCACTAGACTAGGGGCTTTTTTTCACTCTCTCTCTCTAGTCTCAGGACTTAGCTCAGGCATGGGGATCCGTTCCTCTCTCTTGCATACATTATAATCTCCGGATATATACAGATAAAAGAAAGCCTCTCTGGAGCACGAGACGTAGGGCTGTTATCTCCACCGCGAGAGGCCCAAACTCGCTAAAACCATCGTGTCACCCATATGCATCTTGATAGATCATGCTCCATTACCCTATACCTTATTATTGTCGGAATCGTTCCCACGACAGCAGGCTCATCCATTGTGGCCGTGCCTTCGTCTGTGGGAAGGGGAGGCAGTGGAGCTCGCACCTTCCCTGCCCGGTCATCCTCGCAAGGCCAGGAGGAGCGCCCTGGCAGGGTGCCAGCCCCTGTGGCCCCGCTGACTCCCGAGGTGCCGGCGCTTGATGTTGTCACTGAGGTTGTCAAGACTCAGGAGCTCCCAGTCTCCCAAGCCGTGATCACGCTGACGTCTTGTCCTCCTGCTCCGTTGGTCCCCAACTCCTCTGTCTCCTCCGCTGCCTTGGACCGTGCCGCTGCCGAGCTAGGTCGGCTACGAGAAGACCTCCAGGGCACCAACCCCTGACTGGTGGCCGGGCGCCTGGAGCTTATCTCTGGCTGGGTTCAGTCTGACACCTCCGTCTGAGCAGCGCTGAGCCAGCCTGTGGCAGCTTCCAAGGAGGAGAAGCAAGCCGCCACCCAGGCCATAGCCGCTCGTGACGCGGCATTGAAGGATGCTTCGATCGCCCAGGACCGCTGCAAGGTGCTGGAGGACAAGATGTGGGGTTTGCGTGACGAGCTCGCCAAAGAGGCTCGCGACTGCCAGGCAAAGGAGGAAGGGATGAAGGCTCGGGAGGCTTCCATCAGGGACCGCGATGCCGAGTTGTCCGCTGACTGAAGACACTGGAGCAGAAGCTGAAGGTGGAGAAGGCTGAGCTGGACGCCCAGACGAAGGTCTTGGCCGAGGATCGCATGGCCTTCGTGGATCTTGAGTAGAGATCTCGCAAGGCGCTGAAGTTGCTTTACGATGATGGCCTGGAGAACCGCTGGCCGGAGCCAAGGACGGCCCCGCCAAGCTGCTTCCCTTCGTGGTCGAAGCGCTTGAGGAGGTCATGACCGGCATCGGCCCCATGGCCGACGTTAAAGCTCGCGTCCTTTCTTCTGCGACGCTGACTCGGGTCCTCAACCACGTCTACCTTCGCAACCCCGACACCAACCTTGACGATCTGCTGGAGCCTGTGGACGCCTAGCGCTCCACCGCCGCTGCTGAAGCCGTGAAGGGCCGAGAAGAAGCCCTGCTGGCAAAGTTCCGTGCCTTCGCTACTACGCCCAAGGCAGGTGCTGGTGGTTCCACGGCCTCGGGAGGTGGATCTGACAGGCGCAACTCCACCATGGAGGCGGGGCTCCTGGCGAATGATGGTGCTGCCCAAGGGTGATGTCCTCGCGGCTTCTTTCCTGTTTCAACTCCTGCAACATGCACCGTGCCTCGTGGAGGCATTTAAACTTGTGTTTGGTATCGTGAGGACAATTTATGGTTTGTAATATTTGCTTCTAAATTTGCGAGATTTGCGGCTTCCTTCCTATTTGCTTTGTGTTCTGCATTGGCAGGGCCCGGCCCCGCGCATACCTCAGCCGCCGTTATCCCCGACCGGATCACCAGAACGGGACCAAGGAGTGAGGGGCTACGTGACAAGTTAGGCTCCTGAGTCGCGATGCTCAGGAGTCCCCCTTGACACGCAAACAACAAATAGGGAGGGGGTGTAGGAGTAGATCTGTCGTTCTTCGTCGGCAGGGCCCGACCCCGCGCGTACCTCAACTGTCGTTAGCCTTGCAGAACTAAGGAGTGAGGGGCTATGTGACCAGTTAGGCTCCTGAGTCGCGATGCTCAGGAGTCCCCCTTGACGCTCAAACGGTCTTCGTACCTTGGCTCCGCTCAGGGAGGGGCGCGCGATGACCAGGTCCAAGGGACCTCGCGGGGTGGCGTGCGCTCGGGCGTGACCCGGACGCAACCTCCATGTCCAGCCCCCTCGCATGGCGCTCCCGAGGGGAGGCATTGCGATGAGGCCAAACACTGAGCTCTGGGCTCCCTGAGGATGATACAGTCGTGGGCTTCCCTTAGTTGTTTATCACCAGCGCGGAGCATAGCGCTTCCGTATGTGTACGGGCATAGCCGCTCCTCGGCAGTGTCGTCAGCCAACACGGAGCATGGTGCTTCCACAGGTACGTGGGAGAGGGGGCCCTCCAGGAGGAGCCCCCGGGGCGTGTACAGCCCCACCCTGACACGTGGCCAGCATGGTAGGGCTAGACGAGGTGTATCTGGGCACTCGTGAGCCAGCTTGGGACTCAGGAGGCCCTACCTCAAGGCGGATTGCGCCTGATCTTGAGCCTTGGGCGGCTGAGTGTTCCTGCAAGGTGGTTAGATAAAAATGCTCTATGTCCTCAGGTCCCGGCCCTTGAGCGAGCTCAGCCGCCACTGGTATGCCAGGTCGCGATGCCGTAGACAAGGCCAGGGGGTGAGGGCTGGAGAGCCAGTAAGAGCCCCTGAGTCGCGATGCTTAGGCGCCCCCCGTTTAACGTGCAAGAAACTTGTATGAGGGAGAAAAAGGGCACGTGGTATGTGGGAGATGATAATCATAGGCAGCTAAGCATGAAAGGCAAATTAGCATACATAACTGCAGGAAGGGTGCATGCCATTGGGTCAGGCCCGAGCGGCTTGGGGATTGTGCAGCCCGAGGGGCGCCCCCAGCAAGGTAAACTAAAGACATAAGCAAAAGGGGTACATGCCGCAGGGACAGACCCACATGACCTGGGAATAATGCAGCCCTAAGGGCGCTCCCAGCTAAAATGAACTCGAAAGATGTCACCTGATACCATTGTAGAGCGGGTGTTGAAGTAGCCGACAATGCACGGTGAAGGGGCCGATCCTCATGAGCCACCGGAGCCGTGAGCCTTGGGAGCCTCTGGGGTCCGAGCAGTTCCTCGAGGACCATCTCCATATCTGCCAGGACCGCGTGGTGTCTGGCCTCCTGAGCTACCAGAATGCTCCGCAGAAGACGCTGGTGAGTGGAAGCCACTTTCGGCGGGCCGAAAGGCATGCGAACGTAGCTGTACGGCAGACCCTCGCAGCGTCCTACGCGTGAAGGCTAGAAGTGCTCCTGAGACGTGACTCGGCTGAGACCTGGGTAGTTGATGCAGACGCGCAGCCCGCCATCCTTGCCTGGATGGGGAGCCACGCCACGCAGGTGGCGATCGCCGCGTATGACTCTCGATTCTTGAACCTCCTGAGTGGCCTTGGTGATGAACTCCTGAGGGTTGGGCCCTCCTTGCCCCATGCCTTCCTAAGGGAAACGTGCCGCAAAGCACGCCTCCGTGTGATGCCAGAGCGCCTCCCTCGTGATCCTGGCAAAGTCTAGGGCCATCCAAGAGAGAGCCCCCGAGCCCTGCCCGAGGAGGGCGCCAAGCGCGCCTTCCTATGCAACGGAGGGAGGCGCCCCTCACACGGGCGCAGATCCTGACGCGGTGCCTCCGGAGATGCCAACCTCCTGAGTCCTAGAGGTGGGTGATGTCTTCTTCTTCTTGGGAACTACCTCGGGAGGGTTCTAGCTCTTGCTGTCTAGGTCCTCGGTTGATGCAGCTTGGAAGGCACGCTCGAGAGAGCACACCACATCCTTCTCTTCGCAGGGGACTGTGATGATTCCGCCGCTTCCCGGCATCTTGAGGACATTGTAACTACCGGAGTAATTGACCACGGGTACCCCGAAGATGGCAAGACAATTATTCAAGACATCGGGGCTAGCAAAGCCCCTCAGTCCGACTGCCCGGCCGCACCTGCCGGCTCCCCGTCTGACTGCTCTGCCCGGCCGGCTGCCGGCTGCCGACTGCTCCAACCAGCCGGCTGCCGACTGCGCCAACCAGCCGGCTGCCGACTGCAGCCTGACCCGACACCGACAAGACCCCGACCAGACGGCCATACCGCGGACGAGACGGCTGTACCTCGATGACATCATGTATAGTGTCACTTGTCCCCTGGCACTATTTATGAAGTGACCAAGGGGACAAGCATGACACCCACCATGCCTTGCCCATACCACTAGCTATCTTACATACTAAGCTAGCCACACTATATATAGCATCCATCCGTCCATCCACTCCCCCATTCTCACATGCACTCACGCATGAGCACCATATGCTCACGGCCATGAGCATGGCCAGCAACTAGAACATGCCACACACATGCATATACGATGCCAGACGCCTATGGCACTGACCTCAGATACAGCTCCAGGAGCACTCTGTACCAGATATACCAGATACACTCAAACATGCAGCAGTAGGAGTATTATCTCTCCGGAGAGCTCCGAAGCTGGGTAAACCACCGCGTGCTACTCGCATACCCGCTCCCGGTCCTATCAGCAGCAGTCTTACCCTCACACTAAGCCCTTGTGGCATATGTCGTCTTGCAACACCCCCCGTGAGAATACCACGACATTTGGCGCCCACCATGGTGTGGTACTATTACTATGCTACCACGCTGCTGCCGGTTTTACTGTCCGGGCGGGACCTTTTTTTCGCCATCCTCATCAGCTCCGCCGCGACGTCGCCGCCGTCTTTCCGACCGTGCACGAGGGCTCGACATCAACTCGCCCCCGGGGTGGCCGCACGGGATGGCGCGTCCGCATCGTCGGCCTCGACACCACTAAGCCTACTCACGCTCGTCCCCCTCACTTGCATCTGCTTGCAAGATAGCTAGATGCAAGTCATGCATGGGTCAAACCATTGGCCATACACATCCCAGACACAACCTATACGCTTCCCAGACTATGGTCGTACTCTCATATGCTAGCCACACACTACCCATACAGAGCCCAGATGCAAAGCTAGATATTAGCCAGATAATGGTCAGATAATCCCCGTACACTTCCCAGACAATGGAAATACGCCAGCATTCTGTGATTTTCTCCGACTGCGTAGGCATGCCGTGCTCGCCTCCACTCCGCTCGTGTGTGCACGCAGCCGCCCCGGCTCGCCTCTGCTCTGCTCCACGTGCACCCAGCCGTCTGGCTCACCTCCGACCCGCTGCACTGGCCCTCCTCCTCGTGCGCGCCGGTCTCTGACAACGCTGTCGCGTACCGCATTGGCCATCCGCCTCCTGCGTCGACCCGGACGAGCCGGCCTCCCCGGCCGCCGTCTCTTGCGCTCGGCCATCTCTGACCCAGCCGCTGGCTCCCACGCCCCGTGTGGCACCGCGCCCTTCTCATCAACACCCGGCCCTGGCCGGCTCCCACTCCGCCTGCGCCGCCCCGACCCCTCTGCTCGCAAGGCCGCGACCGCTTGCACCCCTGCCTGGCCGCGTCCGGCCTCGTCCCGCGCGCGGGTCGGCTCCACGCGTCCGCCCCCGGCTGGC
>NC_041385.1:331101833-331113176 GCF_002162155.2 Triticum dicoccoides | reverse complement strand
GCCCGTGGCCGGGCCCGTCCAGCGTCCCGCGACCCGGCCGCGCCCGCTCGCCGGCCCCGCCTTCGCGCCCAATCTCCACCTGCAGCGCCGGGTTTGGCCCCGTCCACTGGAGTCCTCCGACCCGGCCGCGGCTCCTGCTGCTGCCCAGCCTCCGGCTCCTCCCCGTCACCCAGCGACCCGGCCGCTTGCCGGCTCTGCCCGCAACCCGGTGACCCGGCCGCGCCGGCTTCCTTGCAACCCGGCCTGCCGGCTTCGTCCTGGGCCGGCCTCCCCATGACCCGGCACGCCGGCTCCGCCCGCATCGGCTACCCGGCCGATCCTGCCGCCTGCCGGCTTACCCGCAACCCGCACGCCAGCTTCCGCCGCGTCCCGGCCGCCGCTTCCACCATAACCCACTCCTGCCGACTGCTCAAGCAAAGAAAGAAAAGAAAGAAAGAGCCGGCTGGGTCAACACAGTGCGCCAGCTGTGCAAAAGAAAAAATAAAATGAAGAGTTGTGTCCGACTACTCAAAGCCAGCTGGGAGAAAAAGAAAAGGGCCGTCTGCGCGCTGTGGCCGAGTGCCTGATCCGGCTGAGAAAAGAGGCCGGCTGGAGTGTGTCCGACTGCACACAGCCGACTAGCAAAAAAAAAGAGAGAGAGAGGCCGGCCGGGAGAAAAAGAAAAAGGGCCGACTGCCCGCTGTAGCCGGCTGCTCGTGCAAAGGAAAAGAGGTCCGACTGACCAAGTCAATAGCCAACTGAGAAGAAAAAAGAGAGAAAAAAATATGTGTCCGGCTACCCGCAGCTGGACAAAGAGAAGGAGAAAGAAGACAAAGTAGTTGCCGGGAGATCCGGCCCGACTGCTCAGCAGTCGGCCCGAATCTCGGGGGCTACACCCAGCGGGTGCGCTGACGCGCCCCCGCGAGAGAGAAGACAAAGTAGTTGCCGGGAGATCCGGCCCGACTGCTCAGCAGTAGGCCCAAATCTCGGGGGCTACACCCAGCGGGTGCGCTGACGCGCCCCCGCGAGAGAGAAGACAAAGTTGTCGCCGGGAGATCCGACCCGACTGCTGAGCAGTCGGCCCGAATCTCGGGGGCTACACCCAGTGGGTGCGCTGGCGCGCCCCCACGAAAGAATGCAAGAAACAAAACAAGAGACAAGAGAAGAGTTTTGTCCGGTTGCCAGCAGTCGGCAGAAGAGAAAAAATAAGAAAAAAGGCGTTGCAAAACGCCTCGCCGCCTGGCCGGTCGAGCCTGGCAGGTCGGGACCCTCCTCGAGCACCCGGGGGCTCGAAGGCTACACCCAGCGGGTGCACCGGCGCACTCTGCGAGCGCCGAGCCGTGCCGGCTGTCTTCGGCAAACTCCGCCTCGGCTACACAAAAATCAATGTGAGCTCCTCACCGTCATATTTTTGCATCACGCAAGCATGGATAACCCTGAGCGATGCTCGGGGGCTATCTCTGCATTTTATTACAGTTGCACTACTATTCACCCCGGCGCCAGCCAGAGTTGGCCCGGGGGCTGGCCGCTTGGCCTGAGACGTTAGTTCCCGCAGACGGCTTAGTAGCGTGCGCGGTACCAAAGGCCCACTCTCAGTCACAGCCGCAGAGCGGCTGCCCGGCTGGCAAGACTGAACGCTGGAGGCCACCCATGCGAAAAACGTCCGGAAAGAAAAACGATTCGGGCAACCAGACCGTTTCCTTTATGAGTATCTACTCGGTTAAATTCGCTCCCAGAGTCTGAGTATTGTACGCGCCACTCCGCGGCCCACTCTCAGCCACAGACCGCAGAGCGGGTGTCGGGCTAGCGAAAGCACAAGCTAAAGAATGGAGGGGACATGAAAAAGATAGAAGGGGGCTCAGACGAAACCGAGTCGGCACCCTTTGCATAAAACTTGCAATGCTAAAAGCAAACATTTGATATATCTGCATGGACTAACTTTATCTTTTTTTCGTGATCATTTCCATGAACACTCGCCAAAAAACCTCCACGCAACTTTGCCAAGTTGCCCGGAGGCTTGGGGGCTACTGTCGGAGTAATTGACCACGGGTACCCCGAAGACGGCAAGACAATTATTCAAGTCATCGGGGCTAGCAAAGCCCCTCAGTCCGACTGCCCGGCTGCACCTGCCGGCTCCCCGTCCGACTGCTCTGCCCGGCCGGCTGCCGGCTTCCGACTGCTCCAACCAGCCGGCTGCCGACTGCGCCAACTAGCCGGCTGCCGACTGCAGCCCGACCCGACACCGACAAGACCCCGACGAGACGGCCATACTGCGGATGAGACGGTTGTACCTCGATGCCATCATGTATAGTGTCACTTGTCCCCTGGCACTATTTATGAAGTGACCCAGGGGACAAGCATGACACCCACCATGCCTTGCCCATACCACTAGCTAGCTTACATACTAAGCTAGCCACACTATATATAGCATCCATCCATCCATCCACTCCCCCATTCTCACATGCAGTCACGCATGAGCACCATATGCTCACGGCCATGAGCATGGCCGGCCACTAGAACATGCCACACACATGCATATACGATGCCAGATGCCTATGGCACTGACCTCAGATATAGCTCCAGGAGCACTCTGTACCAGATATACCAGATACACTCAGACATGCAGCAGTAGGAGTATTATCTCTCCGGAGAGCTCCGAAGCTGGGTAAACCACCGCGTGCTACTCGCATACCCGCTCCCAGTCCTATCAGCAGCAGTCTTACCCTCACACTAAGCCCTTGTGGCATATGTCGTCTTGCAACACCCCCCGTGAGAATACCACGACAGTAACCATGGTGAGGTACGGTAATTCTTGGACTGTCCGAAGGTGACAGGGAGGCGAACCTGCCCTATCGGAGTGGTGGAGCCATCAGTGACTCCTGAGAAATGCTTGGTTGGCTGAAGTTGATCATAAGGCACTTGGAGGTTGTTGAACATCTCGATATGTAGAACATTGAGTCCTACGCCACCATCAATGAGGGTCCTGGTAACTTGCACATTGCTGATGACTGGGGAACAAAGCATTGGGAGGACGCCAGTTGTAGCCGCACACTTGAGCTGATCCGTTGAGCAGAACGTGATGGCACATGTGGACCACCAGAGAGGGCGCGTGGCCTCGAGCTTGGGGAGGGCTGCATTCACATCGCGAGCAAAGTACTTGAAGATGCGCTGAGAGGCTGGGGCCTGGACACCGCCCAAGATGCAAGCGATAGCATGTGGCTCCTAGAAGCCCCCACCCCCTCGTCCTGGTGGTGGTCGTCATTCCTTCCTGGCGGTGGTGGCAGAGGAGGAAGGCCTGCATTTCCCTGCGGGCGATCCTCGCGAGGCTGATCCCTCCAAGCCCCCTCGCAAGGCTGATCCTGCCAGCGATCCTCGCGAGGTCAGTCACGCCACTCCTGGCGAGGGCCTCGGTCGTCCCATCGTCCTCCACCTCTTCCTCCTCCTCGGCCATAGCCCCGGTCATTGCGCTCGGGGCGTCGATTGATGCGTCCTTCTCGAACGGCTCTGAGCTCCTGGGATTCGTTGGTGTTGTGGGTGATGAGGATACAGACCTGGGGTAGGGTCATAAGCCTGACCTATACGTCCTACCCAAGGTCACTCCCCAAGAAGACAAGAAGTTCAATAGGCAGCATGAGACCCCCAGTCGAAGATGTCGAGTGCAATCCACTCGACATCATGTCACTCGGGAATCTTCCTACCTACTGTCACTCGACCATCCAAAGAATCACTCGACCTCCCGAAAATTAGGAGTCACTCAACATTACAACGGGCAAGCATTCACTACATAGTCTTTAAGGTCATTAACAGCACTTAAGGTTGGCATTACCAGTAACGCCACCACTTTATGTACATTAAGTCCCTTGTAATGGAGGGCGGAAAGGGTCCTGGCGAACTCTATATAAGCCACCCTCCTCCTCTGGCACAAGGGTTCGCACCCCCTGTAACATCACACTTATAATCCAATCGACCACCAAGACGTAGGGCTATTACTTCCTCCGAGAAGGGCCTAAACTCGTAAAACTCGTGTGTACATCTTCACCATAGCTGAAATCTTGCCTCTCCAT
Organism: Triticum dicoccoides; assembly: GCF_002162155.2. Taxonomy (NCBI): domain Eukaryota; kingdom Viridiplantae; phylum Streptophyta; class Magnoliopsida; order Poales; family Poaceae; genus Triticum; species Triticum dicoccoides. Next base: position 331,109,133 of record NC_041385.1, on the reverse strand, counting down.
ACCTAACCCCCTTTCTACTGTCAGCCTTAGAACCACGATAGTTGGCGCCCACCGTGGGGCAGGTGTCTTAGTGACTTGTTGGTGAAGTTGCAAGTTTTTCCGATAGTCATCATGGTTTCCAGCAGCGGATTGGCTGAGGGCCGCGAGATCCGTCTCGGCACGCTCGTTTTTGTCGCCGACGACTCAGCGTGGCTACAGGAAGCTCCGCTTGATGTTGAGGCGCTCCCTGTCCGAGGGGCGACGCACTTTCGCGCGTGCGTTCACGGTGTCCTTCTCCGGAAGCCGTCAACCCAGTATCACTCAGCTCTGATGGTGTCATCTCTCCCCACTGTTCGCCACTGCAAGCGATCCGATCGATCATGGCCTCAGCGGTGGGTGAAACACGTGGTGGCTCGGCGTTCGGCCACCCACCAAGTCGTGGCAGTCGAGCCTGATGAAACTCTCCACGGCTTGTTCGATCTGTTGACTGGCTCCGCGGAGACCGCGTCCGAGTGTGATAGTAGTGACCCTGCAGCTGAAGTCTTGATGGTCGATGGTCCGCATGGCCCACTTGGCTTCTGTCGCGAAGACGGCAAAGATGGTGGCGGCGATCTGTTGCGCGACCATGAGGAATATTATCCTGAACCCCTTTATTCGCAGCAGAGGGAAGAACTTCGTCGCCGCAACATGGATGCACTCCACACGCCCATCATTGGAGAAACCCCCGAGGCTCGGGCCTTGGAGGAGGCGTGCTTGGCTAATTTGGCTGTCCGCACTCGACTGGAGAACCTGCAGCGCGCTCTCGACGAGCGAGCTCGGGAGTGGGTCCTTGAGTCCAGTCGATGGCAGCTTTTCCTGCCTCCACCCAAGGTATACCATACTCTGATTCAGAACCTCACAGCTGCGGCCCGAATTGCAGAGTCGATCCAACCTTCCCAGTCGGAGGCTGGCAGAGGGTTGATGCAGATCCGGGCCTTGCTCCGGGCAGAAGGAGAGTAGAACACTGCAGTGTCTCAGTCGTGGAATAGGATTCACAGCAGATCCGTAGTAGCAAATACAGTTCAGTCGGCCCACAGCCCAAGATCGCCCCTGCGGCGTGAAGGCCATGGACAGTATCATCGTCAGCTCGACCGCGACAATCGTCGTCGAGTGCCTACGCCTCCTCCAAGGAGTGTGTCATATGTGCCTCGACGGAATGATGATAGACGCATCACAGTGACGAGCGCAGAGCTCCAGTCGACCCAAGAGAACCAGGCTTCGATGCGAGATCCATTCTCGTTCAAGGCTTGGTCAACCGGAACAGAGCGCATAGAGAAGACCCTGGCAGAGATCGTCCAAGTGGCAACAGATTGCATGTTTCAGGTCCAGAGTGTTTCAGCAGAGCCATCAGGGCGGCAGTGATTCCTGCCAACTTCAGGTTGGCAACCAGAGTCAGTAAGTTCACTAGAGAATCCAAGCCTAAAACCTGGCTTGAGGATTACCACGTGGTTGTGCAGATTGGAGGCGGAAACAATGAAATAGCGATGAAGCATCTCCCTCTTATGTTGGAAGGGTCGGCCCGAGCATGGTTGACTCAGTTGACTCCAGGCAGTATACATAGTTGGGAGGAGTTGGCTCGAGTGTTCGTTAGAACTTTTGAGGGCACGTGCAAGTGGCCAGAAGGATTGCCCGAGTTGCAGCGTTGTGTGCAGAAGCCACATGAGACTTTGAGGGAATTCATTCAAATATGGACCACTTTGCATCACACCGTTGAAAATGTATCAGAGCATCAAGCAGTGTGCGCTTTCAAGGAAGGTGTGAAATGCAGAGAGTTGGTCCTGAAATTCGGTCGAACTGGAGATATGACTCTGACTCGGATGATGTAGATAGCCAACCGATACGCTAACGGAGAAGAAGAGTATTGACTCCGTAGCGGGAAGAGTAAACCAGTCGGCCAAGAGCCTGGTGGAGGTAATTCCATTCGGAAATAGAAGTGCAAGGCCGAGCCGGCGGCACCTGGCGAGATTGCAGCAGTGGCTCAAGGAAAGTTTAAGGTAAAACCTAAGTGACCCTGGCCCCCTAAGAAGGTAAAGAATCAAGCAAGAAATGATGTGTTGGATTTGCCATGTCACATCCACATGAAGAAATATGAAGAAGGTAATATGATTTACCCAAAGCATACCACTCGACAATGTCGACTCCTGATCTAGAAGTTCCGAGAGAAACAACCCAATGAGAAGGAGAAAGAGTCGGACAAAGATGAGGATGAAGAGGAAGATGATGGTTATCCCAAAGTCAATTCCACTTTCATGATTTTTGTTGATGTTGAGAGCAAGAGTCGGTTGAAGGTTATCAACAGAGAAGTGAATACAGTTGCTCCAGTGACAATGACCACATACCTAAAATGGTCTCAGACAGCCATCACATTCGACCAGTCTGACCATCCTGCTCATGTAGCCACCCCCGGGAGGCAAGCACTGGTGGTCGACCCAGTGGTCGGAGGCACTCGACTTACTAAAGTGCTGATGGACGGAGGTAGTGGTCTGAATATCTTTTATGCTGAAACCTTGAAGGGGATGGGCATTCCGATGTCCAAACTTAGCGAGAGAAATATGAGCTTCCATGGTGTTATCCTGGAAATAAAGCCGAATCACTCTGGCAGATCGCTCTCGACGTGGTTTTCGGTGATTCCAAGCATTACCGTAAGGAAAAGTTGACGTTTGAAGTCGTGGATTTCCAGAGTGCTTACCATGCCATTCTGGGGAGGCCTAGATATGCACGTTTCATGGCTCAACCATGTTACGTGTACCTCAAGTTGGAGATGCCTGGCCCCAAAGGTGTGATCACAGTAACTGGCAATCGACAGAAGGTGGAGGTATGCTTCCAGAAAGGTTCCAAAATTACCGATATGCAGATGGCAGCTGTTGAACTTCAAGAGTATCAGAAAAATGCAGATCTGAGTGATTTGCTCTGAGCCAAGAAGCCTACCACAGATTTCGCATTTCAGTCGTCTGGTGAAATGAAGCCGATTCATATTCACCCGACCGATCCCAATGCCGCGCCGACTCATATATCAATGACACTCGACAGCAAATAGGAAGAAGCGCTCATCCAGTTCCTCGGTGAGAACTGTGACATCTTTGCATGGAAACCCTCTAACATGCCTGGTGTACCCAGAGGACTAGCTGAGCACCATTTGCGTGTCGACCCCAACGCAAAACCCGTCAAAGAGCACCTTCGGCGGTCCGCCATGCAGAAGAGGAAAGTGATTGGTGAAGAAGTGGCTCGGCTGCTAGCAGCAGAGTTCATCCGAGAGATCTACCACTCCGAGGGGCTTGCCAATGTAGTCATGGTACCTAAGAAGGATGATTCACTTCATATGTGCATTGATTTCAAGCATATCAATCGGGCCTGCCTGAAAGATCACTTCCCGCTCCCCCGCATCGATCAGATTGTTGACTCGACTGCAGGGTGTGAGCACTTGTCTTTTTTAGATGCATATTCTGGGTATAATCAGATCCGACTGTATGGTCTCGATTAAATAAAAACAGCCTTCATCACCCCATTCGGGTGCTTTTGCTATGTCACCATGCCATTCGGTCTTAAAAATGCCGGAGCCACATTGATGAGAATGATTCAGAAGTGCCTGCTCACTCAAATCAGTCGAAATGTTGAAGCATACATGGATGACATTGTGGTCATGTCTCGCAAAGGTTCCGACCTATTGACTGACCTCGCAGAGACCATTGCCAACCTAAGGAGGTATGATATCAAGATTAATCCATCAAAGTGCACGTTCGGAGTTCCAGGAGGAAAGTTACTCGGTTTCTCGTTTCCGAACGAGGGATCGATGCTAATCCAGTAAAAGTTGATACCATCCTCCGAATGAAACTCCCTGTGCGAGTGCATGACGTTCAGAAGTTGACTGCTTGTTTGGCCGCCTTGAGTCGATTCATTTCTCGTCTCGGTGAAAAGGCCTTACCTATTTACCGATTGATGAAGAAATCTGATAAGTTTGAGTGGACCGATGAAGTTGACACAGCGTTTGCAGAGCTCAAAACCCTGCTTTCCACCCAGCCGGTGCTTGCTGCGCCAATCAGCAAAGAGCCTTTACTGCTTTATATTGTAGCCACTAGACAAGTTGTCAGTACAGTGCTCACGGTCGAGCGGGAAGTAGAAGGAAAGGCTTACAAAGTTCAGCACCCAGTGTATTATCTCTCCGAAGTTTTGACTCCATCCAAGCAACGATATCCTCATTATCAGAAGCTTGTCTATGGAATATGCATGACCATGAAAAAGGTTGCACATTACTTCTCTGATCACTCCATTACAGTCGTCAGCGACACACCATTATCTGAGATTCTGAATAACAGAGATGCAATTGGTCGAGTGGCAAAATGGGCGATTGAACTCCTTCCATTGGATATCAAGTTTGAGGCAAAGAAAGCTATCAAGTCCCAAGAAATCACAGATTTCCTTGCTGAGTGGATTGAGCAGCAACTGCCGACTCAAGTTCACTCGGAGCATTGCGCTATGTTCTTTCATGGCTCAAAGATGCTAAACGGATCAGGTGATGGGGTAGTATTGGTGTCCCCCCGTGGAGACAAGCTTAACTATGGCTCCAGATTCATTTTGATTCCTCCAATAATGAAGCGGATTATGAAGCACTTTTATACGGGTTGTGTATGGCCATTTCACTCGGCGTCTGCCGCCTTATGGTATACGGTGACTCAGATTTGGTGGTTAATCAATTAATGAAGGAATGGGATGTCAGAAGTCCAGCCATGACTGGTTATTGCAATGTTCATAGAAAGCTGGAAAAGAAGTTTGAAGGATTGGAGCTTCACCATACCCCGACTGAAAAATCAAGCTGCACATGATTTGGCAAAAATAGGTTCAAAGAGAGAGACCATTCCCCGCAATGTGTTTCTGGAACATATTCATTCACCTTCAGTTCAGGAAGACCCTTTCACTGAAGAGTCACCACAGCCCAAGAGCGCCACAGATCCGACTGAAGTCGAAATCCCAGCCATGGTCGACTTAGTCATGGAGGTTTTGGTCATCACTCCCGACTGGACGGTGCTGTACATCACATACATTCTTAGGAAAGAACTTCCAGAGGATGAAGAAGAGGCTCGACAGATCGTCCGACGATCTAAGGCCTTTACCGTGATAAAAGGACAACTGTTCATAGAAAGTGTTACTGGGGTCTGTCAGAAGTGCATCACGCCAGAAGAAGGCCGAATGATCCTCAATGATATTCACTCGGGAACCTATGGTCACCATGCGTCCTCTCGGACCATCGTGGCCAAAGCATACCGAGCCGGATTTTACTGGCCACGGGCCAACGAGATGGCAAAGGAAATAGTGGACAAGTGTGAAGGCTGTCAGTTTTACTCCAACATGTCTCACAAACCTGTGTCGGCTCTGAAGACAATTCCACTCGTCTGGCCTTTTGCTGTCTGGGGATTGGACATGGTTGGACCTTTGAGGACGGGCATGAGCGGATTTACTCATGTGCTGGTGGCAGTCTACAAGTTCACCAAATGGATCGAGGCCAAGCTTATTAAAAACCTTGAAGCAAGTACAACTGCAAGTTTCATCAGGGAACTGATATTCAGATATGGTGTTCCGCATAGCATCATCACAGATAACGGCTCGAACTTCGACTCGAGTTCAGAACCTTTTGTGCTTCCTAAGGCATGAGGGTCGACTACGCTTTGGTCGCTCAGCCTCAGTCGAATGGGCAGGCTGAGCGAGCAAATGGATTTATTCTCAAAGGACTTAAACCCCAGTTGTTGCGCGACCTCAAGCATGCAGCAGGAGCTTGGGTCGACGAGCTCCCATCAGTACTTTGGGGACTAAGGACAACTCCTAATCGGTCGACTGGAAGCACTCCATTCTTCTTAGTCTACGGAGCCGAAGCGGTACTCCCGAGTGATTTGCTCCACAACGCACCCCGAGTCAAACTCTTCTCAGAAGAAGAAGCGGAGTAGGCTCGGCAAGATGCAGTTGATCTCTTGGAAGAATAAAGAGAGATGGCCTTGATCCGGTCGACCATTTATCAGCAAGATTTGTGTCGATTCCATGCCAGAAACATAAGGGGTCGGGCATTTCAAGAAGGAGACCTGGTTCTTAGGGTGGACCAGCAGAAACCACACAAGCTCGCTCCTGCTTGGGAAGGCCCTTTCGTCGTCACCAAGGTGCTCCACAACAGAGTGTATCGTCTCTTCAATGTCGAACACAATAAAGATGAGCCACGCGCTTGGAATGCGGAACTGCTCCGCCATTTTTACTCTTAAGTATTTAGACTGATGAGATGTAATAAGAAATACCTTTTAGGTTGAGTATCAAAAGACATGATTTAATAGTCTTCCGAATGATTGTTCATTTTTTGCAAGTTCTAAAATCCCCAAGTGGGTGTCTTAGCTGCGAATCCGTTTCGCCTAAGTTAAAGAAATATCCTACCGAGAGGTGAGCCTCCCTCTCACTCGGAGGCTTAGCGGCGAATCTGTTTCACCTAAGTAATAAAAAATCCTACCGAGTGGCGAGTCTGCCTCTCACTCGGGGGCTTAGCTGCAGTCCAGTACTCGCCTAAGTAATAAAAAAGTCCTACCCAACGGTACAGGTCTGCCATGCCCCCTCCCCCCGGGGTTGCACCGTCAAGAAGAAGGACGAGATTGTAAAAGGCTTAGCTGCAATCCAGTACTTGCCTAAGTTTGAAAAATCCTACCGAGTGGTGAGGAATCCTCCCACTCGGGGGCTTAGCTGCAGTCCAGTACTTGCCTAAGTTTGAAAAATCCTACCGAGTGGTGAGCAATCCTCCCACTCGGGGGCTTAGCTGTAGTCCAGTACTCGCCTAAGTTTGAGAAATCGTACCGAGTGGTGAGCAATCCTCCCACTCGGGGGCTTAGCTGCAGTCTAGTACTCGCCTAAGTTTGAGAAATCCTACCGAGTGGTGAGCAATCCTCTCACTCGGGGGCTTAGCTGCAGTCCAGTAGTCACCTAAGTTTGAGAAATCCTACCGAGTGGTGCGCAATCCTCTCACTCGCGGACTTAGCAGTAGTCCAGTACTCGCTTAAGTTTGAAAAATCCTACCGAGTGGTGAGCAATCCTCCCACTCGGAGGCTTAGCTGCAGTCCAGTACTCGCCTAAGTTTTGAAAACCCTCCCGAGTGAAAATTGATTTTCTCACCCGTGAACTTAACAAAGTGCAGGACGACCACGACCCCCTCTTCAGAATTGTACCATCAAGAAGAAGGACGAGATTGAGCATTTCACCAAGGCGAGCCACTCTCAGGAACGTCAAGACCATTGCTGAATACCTTGTTGATGAGTTAACC
>NC_041385.1:331072920-331101493 GCF_002162155.2 Triticum dicoccoides | reverse complement strand
GGCTGCACCGTCAAGAAGAAGGACGAGATTTTGCGCACTAACAAAGGCCCATCCAACGGCTGGCGCCAAAGCAGACGCTTGACAGGAACGTCAAGACCATTGCTGAGTGCCTTGCTGATGAGCTGATCAAGGCTGCTCAAGGATCGTCCAACTGGTCGATTGCTGATTCTGCTTCAGGAGCTGCATCAAACAAACAGAAACCGATCAAGGAGAAGAACGAATTTCACTCGGGAAGTAAACACAACGTATTCAAAGATAAATCCAAAGCTTCCTAACCGCAGATTAAAGTACTCGGGCGTCAGGACCAAAGGAGTTTTAACGATTACAATATCACTCGGCATTCCAAGGCAAATAAAGGTGAAGCATAATGTTTTTAAATCACTCGGCGGGAGAAGGACTGGCCGGGTCATAGAAGCTGTCCATGAAGGTGTCCATGAAGGACTGGAAAGAGTGCTTCTAAGTATTCGCTACCTTGAGAGCAGCCAACTTGTCTTCCTTAGCCTCCTTCAAGTGCACTCGGACCAATGACAAGGCGACGTCAGCACTACAGCGAGCAGAGGACTTCTTCCATTCTTGCACTCGGCCTGGGATCTGATTAAGTCGAGTCATCAGCGACTCGAGTTCTTGAGAAAGTTCCGCGTGAGGCCAGAGTTCATCATCCACTCGGGTCATTGCCGCCTTCAGTCGAGCCAGATAAGCGACTTCACCATCCAAGCGTGACTCCAATCGTAGCAGATTCATTGCAACGTCATCTTTCATGGGACAATTGATGGGATCGAGACCTGTCTCGACCCGCCTAGTTTCATCTTCAAAGTCCTGACACAGTTCTGCACCATCGCGAAAAACGATGAGTCGACAATATGACAACAAACTTCAATCGACGACGAATTGACTAGTCGAATGATCATTCCTTCAAGCTTAAGAACTAGTTTCGCGGCAAGTTGTTCCAGATAAGACTCTAGCTTGTCTGTCTTGGCTTTGAGGCCACCGACTTCTGTGGTCAGGTTCTCCTTGTCCTTCCTCAGCTGCTCGACTTCCTGATTAGCTTCCGAGATGGTGGCCTTCAACTTCGCATTCTCCTCCTCCAATTTGCGACTGAAGCCAGCTTCTGGTCCGCAAGCTTCATCTTCTCACAGCTTCCTTCTGAGCAGCGGCGAGGTCTAGGTCCTTCTTCTCTAAAGCCTCCTTCATCCTCTCTAAAGAAACAACACTCTTCAGACGAGCCTGAAGTTGGCGATTTTCATTACGCACATCTGCTTGTGTGAAGTCACTCGGTTCAAAGAGACTGAAAGAAAAACCAATGCGAAATGCGAGCTACAAAGCAGACAAAACGGTCGAATGATTACCTCCCATGATGGTCGTCTCTTCTTGAGCAGTCTTGAGATTCTTCTTTGCGAGTTCAAGGTCAAGTTCAATGCTAATATGCTTCTTCTTTAACTCGGAGAGCCGAGCTCCAAGATCACAAGACCTCTGCAGTCAGCAAGAGAGATATGTCAGTCGACAGAAATAAGAGATAGTGATGGAGAAAAATTACTCTAAGACTACTGCCGAATCAAATATTCAACAGTAGTCTCGGGGACTACACCCAGTGGGTGCACTTAGCGTGCCCCCACTGGTTCAGATTAATACTCAGCAGGGTCTGCAAAACGTGAGTTCAAACAAAAAGCAAGAGGATACATCATTAGACCTCAGTCGACTGCCAGCAATTGACCGTGGTCTCTGGGACTACACCCAGTGGGTGCACTCGGCGTGCCCCCACTGATTCGAACAGTTTACTAAGACTCAGCTCGAGGCGCAGAGTTGAAGATTTCCTAAATTCTAAACAAAGGTACACCCCAGTGGGTGATCAGATACAAAGCAACTCTCAAAAGTTCAGTCGGAGTTTTGCTGACCTGGACATTGGTCTGAAGGGCAGTGCTGGCGTTATAAGCTACCTGGATTGCTTCATGCATCACCATCACCTGCTCCATGACAAGGTTCACCTGACAAAGAGCTTCCAAAGCGGCACCTGGTGAGTCGTCTAGAGTTTGATATGTGGCAAAGAGTGATGGTTCCAAGGTGGTCGAAGCAGTTACCGCGTCAGACGAGTGGAGTTGTATTGGAGCAGCAGGAGTCTGTGCAGTCGATCCCGACGGACGATTAGTTGTCAGCGGGGTGGCGAATGTGACGTTGGTCCGAACCGGCCCTTCGGAACGTTCGACCATCGCCTCAAGCGCCGGTGTCGACTGAGGGACTTGGATTTCAAGCCTCCTCCTGCTCGAGCCTCCACTCTTCTTCCTCCTCTCCTATAGAGGCACTTCTTCTTCCTCGTCATCAGGGAGCACAACGATCTCTTGCGGAGCTACAGAAAGAGAGAAGTATCAAATATTCAACCAATTGACTATTCACTCTACTAAATAAAACATGGTCAAACGAACTTACCATCTCGGGAGGTGGCCTCCTCATCTCCTGGTGCCTTATCGACATCCATGTCAGTAGCAGCAGAGGTGGGTCTGAGAGATGCGTAATCCAATCGGTCAGAACAGAAATTTCAATCGGTTTGTATATGCACAGGTGTGTTACTCACCCCGAAGCCACTGGGACCTCCATCTTGATCCGCAGCAAAGTCTTCCGAGTCTTGGGAGGGGCAACCTTGGGCTGCTTGGCGGTCTTGTTTGTCGGTTCCGGAGTCGATGTTCGAGTGCGCTTCTGAGCATGAGTACTCGGAGCCACGTTCTTCCCGCGCCCGCCTGCCGGGTCGTGTTGCTGCTTGGATCGGCGCTCGGAACGCGGCGGCGAGTCAACCTCTTCCTCATCGTCCGACTCCTCGCTCTCCTCCTCCTCTCCATCCGAAGACTCCCAGTCGTTGCCCTCGCCGATGTTGGCCTCTTCTCCTGGCCCTACTCCAGGGCTTGTTCACCGTTGGGCATAGAGTACATCTTTGTGAAGACCTACAAAATGAAAAGTCAAGCAAAAATTAGTCGACATCACATTTAGTCGGAACTTATGCGCCAAGCAGTCAGAACAAAAGGGCATACCTTGTCGGGTGGATTGTCGTCTCTGAAAGGGATAACTTGCCTGGATCCTCTAGGATTGTCCTGATTGCCTATGATACTCCTCAACCACATGGCCACGGTCTCGGACGACACTTCCTCTGGATGGACCCACGCGGTGTCTTCAGGTCCAGAATACAGCCACATAGGATGATCACGGGCCTGGAGAGGCTGGATGCGTCGACTGAGGAACACTTCCAGTAGGTCCAGGCCGGTAACACCCTCATTGATGAGCCGAACCACTTTCTCTACCAGCATCTTCGTATCCACGTTCTAAGCAGCGGTCACTTGGAGTGGAGAAGGAATTTGGACGCGGTAGAATGTGAAGTGCGGGAGGCATGTCGACTGACCTGGAGCTGCCTCGTCCTAGCAGTAGAACCAGGTCGACTGCCAGCCTCTAACTGATTCAGGGAGAGTCATAGCAGGGAAGGAGCTCCTATGCCTTTTCTGGATACCTAAACCCCCACACATCTGGATGACATTGGTCTTTGAGTCACTCGACTTCGCTTTTTTGACCGACTGGGATCGGATGGTGAAGATATGTTTGAAAAGACCCCAATGCGGCCGACACCCCAAGAAGTTTTCACACATCGACACAAAGGTGGCCTGATACGTGATTGTGTTAGGAGAAAAATGGTGGAGTTGGGCGCCGAAAAAGTTCAAGAACCCCCAGAAGAAAGGATGCGGTGGAAGCGAAAAACCCCAGTCGACGTGGGTGGCGAGCAATACGCACTCACCCGGTCAAGGCTGAGGATTCATCTCCCCCTCTGGAAACCTTGCCGCTCCCTTGGCGATCAGCCCGGACTCCGCCAGCTCGTCCAAATCCTCCTGCCGAATCGAAGACCGGATCCAGCCCGGCGGCAACCCCGCATGTGATGATGACCCGCGGTGCTGCTTTTTGCCCTTCGCCACCCCCTTCGCCTTCTTTGCGAGTTCTAGCGCCGCCGTCTTGTCCTTCACCATGGCGGCGGAGCGGCGGCGTCGGAACAGAAGAGCTGGACGTAGTGGATAAGTGGAGGAAGAAGAAGGAGGAAAGGGCGTGCATAGTGCAGACGCCTCGGCCCCGTCACCTTATAAAGGGTCACTTCCGAGTGACTTACGCATGGGACCAGGCAATCCTGTCAAATCCCGCAACAGTCGCACGCAGCATACGTGGCGAAAAAGGCGGCGCAGAAATCGAGGCATCACTGTTTATCCGCTCCGCCCGCTTTGGCACTCCTCGTCCCGTGCGCTTCCCCAAAATTTCGTATCCCGTGAAATCCGAGATACACAGCAACCAATCACGCCCAAGATCCTGCACTCTAATACAACACTCGGCAAACGACGCCACAAGTTCAGTCGACGACTCCCTGAATGGATCAAGGCGACTGAATCAATGCCGAACTACCAACACAAGTTTTCCATCTTGCAGAAAACGTTCGCGACGGCGCAAGACTCAGAACAAGTTGAGCTCCAACCTACTTTCCACTCGAACCTTAATCCATTCAGGGGCTATTGGTGAGGATACAGACCTAGGGTAGGGTCATAGGCCTGACCTATACGTCCTACCCAAGGTGACTACCTAAGAAGACAAGAAGTTCAAGAGGCAGCATGAGACCCCCAGTCGAAGATGTCGAGTGCAATCCACTCGACATCATGTCACTAGGGAATCTTCCTACCTACTGTCACTCGACCATCCAAAGAATCACTCGAACCCCCAAACATTAGGAGTTACTCAGCATTACAACAGGCAGACATTCACTCCGTAGTCTTTAAGGTCATTAACAGCACATAAGGCTGGTGTTACCAGTAACGCCACCACTTTATGTACATTAAGTCCCTTGTAATGGAGGGCGGAAAGGATCCTGGCAAACTCTATATAAGCCACCCTCCTCCTCTAGCACAAGGGTTCGCACCCCCTGTAACATCACACTTATAATCCAATAGACCACCGAGACATAGGGCTATTACTTCCTCCGAGAAGGGCCTGAACTTGTAAAACTCATGTGTACATCTTCACCATAGCTGAGATCTTGCCTCTCCATACCTACCCACCTTTCTATTATCAGCCTTAGAACCACGAAAATGTGTGTAGAGGTTGGGGTAGGCACATAATCGGTTGCCCTTGGATGACTCCGGCTGGTCCCTGCCGCGCTTCGTGTCTGGTTCTGCTGCAAGTACATCTGCTCCTTTGCGCTTCACATCCTTGGCCTTGGATTTCTTCTCCTTCGGGTTAGTAGCTGGAAGCTCGAGGAGGGAGAGGCGCCCCTCCTCAGCTCTTGCGCACTTGGTCTCCAGGTTGAACAGCTCCAGAGATGTGCACATATCCTCGTGGATGGCGAGCTCCCCCTTCATCTTGACGTCGCGGACGCCGTCAGAGAACGCTGAGATGATGGCCTCCTCGGTTACCCTGGGAATCTTGAGGCGAGCGCTGAAGCGCTGGATGTACTTCTGCAAGGTCTCTCCTGGCTGCTGCTTGATGTGGTGCAAGTTACCCACGCCTGGAGGACAGTCACGAGTGCCCTGGAACTTGGTGATGAAGCAGCTGTGCATCTCGTCCCAAGAGGAGATCGAGCCGGGAGGCAGGTTCAGGAGCCAGGTGCGGGCACCATCCTTGAGCGCCATGGGAAACCAGTTTGCCATGACCTTTTCGTCACCGTTGGCCGCCTCGATGCCCAGCTCGTAGAGCTACAGGAACTCCGCGGGGTCAGCAGTGTCGTCGTCGCGAGGAGGCAGATCCGGCTTGAACTTGCCCGGCCAAGCGACACTGCGTAGCTCGGTGGTGAAGGCACGGTAGCCTGCAGTGGTCACCGAAGCCCTTTGCAGACGCGGGGCTTGCTCTTGGAGATTCCCGCACACCACCACTAGGGGCAGCGCGGGGTCTTGACATGCTAGAGCAGGGATGCAGTCTTGATGTGCTAGAGCGGGGAGCACGTGAGCGCCTTCTTGTGTCCAAGGGATCTCTTGGCAGCTCCTTTCTTGTCGTGCGGGCGCTGGATGCGGCTGTTCTCATCCAGGGGCCGCGCACCTTGGAGCCAGGGCGCCTTCTTGGGGAGGAGGTGGCGGAGGCGCCTCCTGAGCTCCATCACCCATGCAGGACGGAGGGCGAGGCAGCGAGAGGGATGGCGCAGGAGAGCCCCCTGCGGCACTGACAAGCTCGGTGATGCGAGCGAGCCACTCCTTGTAGAGGTCGTCGACAAGGCGGTAGTGCAGGAGCTCGCGTGCCAGGAGCAACGTGGCCTGCGCATCTGTGGGAGCGCGATGAGCATGAGACGACGAACCAGCTGGAGTTAGCGACGGAGTGGCGGTGCGGCCTTCCCGCCGCACCGAGGGATGCAGCGATGACGCTTGCTGCTCGTTCCCCGCCGGGCCGGTGGCGGCGTTGGCGGCAGGTGATGGAGAACGACGAGGAGGCCCACCGGCGGGAGCCGTCTGGGCGACGCGGGCGGCAAGAGCAGCCCGATGCTCGGCGCGAGCTCGGCGAGCGTCCGCCATGGATGCGACGAAGCGATGGAATGCAGAACCGTGGAAAGAAGATTCTGGCGCACCCCTACATGGCGCGCCAAATGTTGGATATCGGTTTCCGGCAAAACCCTTAAGGTTCGAACTCTAGGGTGCACATGAAGATCTTCTCCCTACCGATCTATGCCCCAAAACCTCATCGCGAATCTAAGCTACACGATGAACAACACAAGGGACATGAGGTTTATACTGGTTCGGGCCACCGTTGTGGTGTAATACCCTAATCTAGTGTGTGGTGTGGTGGATTGCCTATGGGGCTGATGATGAATAGTACAACGGAAGAACAGCCGCGCGAGGGGTGTTCTTGATCTGGTGCGGTGTTCTAGATGGGATGGATTCGATCAGCTCTAGATGAGATGATCTCTACTGTGGTGGCTCTCTCTATATATAGGGGCCCTGGTCCTCTTCCCAAATATTGAGCGGGAAGGGAGCCAACAACGGCCATTTTCAAGGGGGACAACTAGTACAAGTTATCCTGACTAAAGTTGGTCTTCGACTGCCAAAGGCACTGGCGATGACGCTGTCTTGGGCTCCACGGTGACTGAGGAAGTCTGGGATTAAGGGGTCCTCGGACAGCTGGACTATATACTTTGGCCGGACTGTTAGACTATGAAGATACAAGATTGAAGACTTCACCCCATGTCCGGATGGGACTCTCCTTTGCGTGGAAGGCAAGCTTGGCAATTCGGATATGTAGATCTCCTTCAATGTAACTGACTCTGTGTAACCCTAGCCCCCTCCAGTGTCCATATAAACCGGATGATTTAGTCCGTAGGACAACAACAATCATAATCATAGGCTAGCTTCTAGGGTTTAGCCTCTACGATCTCGTGGTAGATCAACTCTTGTAATACTCATATCATCAAGATCAATCAAGTAGGAAGTAGGGTATTACCTCCATTGAGAGGGCCCGAACCTGGGTAAAACATCGTGTCCCCTGTCTCCTGTTACCATTAGCCTTAGAAGCACAGTTCGGGACCCCCTACCCGAGATCCGCCGGTTTTGACACCGACATTGGTGCTTTCATTGAGAGTTCCACTGTGCCGCCGGCTTGCCTTGTTGTCAAGGACAACATCACCTCTGGAGGAACCCTGGCTATAGGCCAGATTCTCCGGCTGGGCGGTTTCATCATGGCCACCCGTTCGGCCGCCACGCCGACAATGACTTCTCAGGTCATAAAGAACAGCCTCCACGTCAGCTCGAAATTCACCGAGTAGATGGATCCAATGGGGCTCTCCTCCCTGAACGAGCTCTTGGATCGCGTCGCCGCCCTTGGAGTTGCCACAGACTATGATCGAATCGGGCTTAAACCCGACCAAAGGGAGATTAACTCTCCGTCGGTCACCTATCAGATAGCGGTGGTGGAAGAACAAAACAGTGATTCTTCCTCTATTTTGAGGACGAACTATGTCCGGATTCCCAAGCTCTTCGAGCCGGATACCCGTCTACGGGAGGACATGGCCCAGGATCTGAACTTAGAATCGGCAACAGGCCACAAATATTGGGCAACATCCTGGAGCCCGAGCTGCCAAGCTCGGGAGCTCCTTTGCCCCTGGGTCTCAGATCGGATCAGGACGTGGACTTAAGTCTACCCACCCACCCAGACAGAAGTGATCTTTCCCACATTAGACAAGAGCCCCAAGAGACAGTACACCACTTTTGGGCCAGATTCCTCCTTGTAATGAGCAAGGTTAGGGGCTATCACGAGGAAGACGCAATCTCATTCTTTTGCAAAAATTACACGGACAAGGGAATCCTAAACGCCATAAGTCGCCGTGACATAGCACACTTCGCCGACTTGGCGGCCATAGTACAGAAGTACTGTGCGATGGAAAGCACCTAGAAAACCCAAACAAAATTCTGGGATCCTCCGACTCTAACTAAACCCTCGTCCGAACTAAAAGGGTGCTCTCTCGCAAGTCACCCAATCCAATTACAAAGAAGCTAAATCCCTCTACAGGGGGTGGAACCGTACTAGAGGGATGGCTCAACAGGCCATGCAAAATTCACAGCACGCCAAGCATCATACCAACACACAGACTTAGAGCATGCTGGATACTCTGGTAGGTGGCCAAGAGCGGCGAGGACCTTCTCATCAACAATACTACAGAGCACCATCCCGCAGAGAATAACAACAGAGTACTGACAGTCTTCGAGACTTTCGCCTCAAACAATAGGCGCAAGTGATGTCTACTACAGAACCTTCTTCTTGTAGACGTTGTTGGGCCTTCAAGTGCACAGGTTTGTAGGACAGTAGAAAATTTGCCTTAAGTGGATGACCTAAGGTTTATCAACCCGTGGGAGGCGTAGGATGAAGATGGTCTCTCTCAAGCAACCCTGCAACCAAATAACAAAGAGTCTCTTGTGTCCCCAACACACCCAATACAATGGTAAATTGTACAGGTGCACTAGTTCGGCGAAGAGATGGTGATACTATCATAGGAACAATAATCAACTATCATAGGAAGGCTAAACAAGCATAACTTCAAGATTTTAAGCACATAGAGAGGAAACTTGATATTATTGGAATATGTAAGAACACATGTTCCTCTCTCATAATAATTTTCAGTAGCATCATGAATGAATTCAACAATATACCCAGCACCTAAAGCATTCTTTTCATGATCTACTTGCGTAGAAAATTTACTACTCTCCACATAAGCAAATTTCTTCTCATTCGGAATAGTAGTGGGAGCAAACTCAACAAAAGAATTATCATGTGAGGCATAATCCAATTGAAAACTAAAATCATGATAACAAGTTTCATGGTTTTCATTATTCTTAATAGCATACAAGTCATCACAATAATCATCATAGATAGCAACTTTGTTCTCATAATCAATTGGAACCTCTTCCGAAATAGTGGAATCATCACTAAATAAATTTGACACTCTTCCAAATCCACTTTCATATTCATCACAATAAGATTCAACATCCTCCAAAATAGTGGTATCACTACTTCCTAAAGTTGACACTCTTCCAAACCCACTTTCATCAATATAATCATCATAAATAGGAGGCATGCTTTCATCATAATAAATATTCTCATCAAAACTTGGGGGACTAAACATATCATATTCATCAAACATAGCTTCCCCAAGCTTGTGGCTTTGCATATCATTAGCATCATGGATATTCAAGGAATTCATACTAACAACATTGCAATCATGATCATCATTCAAATATTTAGTATCAAACATTCTATAGATTTGTTCTTCTAGCACTTGAGCACAATTTTCCTTTCCATCAAACTCACGAAAGATATTAAAAAGATGAAGCATATGAGATAAACTTAACTCCACTTTTTTGTAGTTTCCTTTTATAACTAAACTAGTGATAAAACAAGAAACAAAAAGACTCTATTGCAAGATCTAAAGATATACCTTCAAGCACTCACCTCCCCGGCACCGGCGCCAGAAAAGAGCTTGATGTATACTACACAACCTTCTTCTTGTAGACGTTGTTGGGCCTGCAAGTGCACAGGTTTGTAGGACAGTTGCAAATTTCCCTCAAGTGGATGACCTAAGGTTTATCAATCCGTGGGAGGCGTAGGATGAAGATGGTCTCTCTCAAGCAACCCTGCAACCAAATAACGAAGAGTCTCTTGTGTCCCCAACACACCCAATACAATGGTAAATTGTATAGGTGCACTAGTTCGGCGAAGAGATGGTGATACAAGTGCAATATGGATGGTAGATAAAGGTTTTTGTAATCTGAAATAATAAAAACAGCAAGGTAACTAATGATAAAAGTGAGCGTAAACGGTATTGCAATGGTAGGAAACAAGGCATAGGGTTCATACTTTCACTAGTGCAAGTTCTCTCAACAATAATAACATAGATAGATCATATAACAATCTCTGAACATGCAACAAAGAGTCACTCCAAAGCCACTAATAGCGGAGAACAAATGAAGAGATTATGGTAGGGTACGAAACCACCTCAAAGTTATTCTTTCGGATCAATCTACTCAAGAGTTCATACTAGAATAACACCTTAAGACACAAATCAACCAAAACCGTGATGTCACCTAGATACTCCATTGTCACCTCAAGTATCCGTGGGCATGATTATACGATATGGATCACACAATCTCAGATTCATCCAACCAACACAAAGTACTGCTAAGAATGCCCCAAAGTTTCTACCGGAGAGTCAAGACGAAAACGTGTGTCAACCCCTATGCATAGGTTCATGGGCGGAACCCGCAAGTTGATCACCAAAACATACATCAAGTGGCACGTGATATCCCATTGTCACCACAGATAAACACGGCAAGACATACATCAAGTGTTCTCAAATCATTAAAGACTCAATCTGATAAGATAACTTCAAGAGGAAAACTCAATCCATTACAAGAGAGTAGAGGGGGAGAAACATCATAAGATCAAACTATAATAGCAAAGCTCATGATACATCAAGATCGTGCCATAGAGAGAACACGAGAGAGAGATATCAAACACATAGCTACTGGTACATACCCTTAGCCCCGATGGTGAACTACTCCCTCCTCGTCATGGATAGCGCCGGGATGACGAAGATGGCCACTGGTGATGGGTTCCCCCTCCGGCAGGGTGCCGGAATGGGCTCCCGAGAGGTTTTTAGTAGCTACAGAGGCTTGCGGCATCGGAACTCCCGATCTATCTTCTGTCTCGATGTTTTTAGGGTATATGGGAATATATAGGCAAAAGAAGTCGGTCGGGGGAGCCTCGAGGGGCCCACGAGAAGGTAGGGCGTGCCCAGGGGGTGGGCGCGCCCCCTGTCTCGTGGCTTCATCGATGCTTCCTTTACTTCAACACCAAGCCTCCTGGATCATAATCTTTCCAAAAATCACGCTGCCAAAGGTTTCATTCTGTTTGGACTCTGTTTGATATTCCTTTTCTTCGGAATACAGAAACAGGCAATAAAACAACAATATGTGCTCGGCCTCCGGTTAATAGGTTAGTCCCAAAAGTAATATAAAAGTGTATAATAAAGCCCGTAATCATTCAACACAGATAATAAAATAGCATGAATGCTTCATAAATTATAGATACGTTGGAGACGTATCAGCAAGCTAGCGCTCCGCAGCCTTGCCGAAGTCTGCCACGTCGCATCAATAAACCCGTGGAACGATACAGCCGTAACCTTCAATGCCAGCGACGAACCTCAATTCCGAACAGTCCGAGCACCAGCCGCTTTGGTCCTTAGTCCAATTGTGGATGGCTTCCGGCGTACTAAAGTGCTCATGGACGGCGGCAGCGAATTAAACCTCATCTATAAGGAAACTCTTAACAAAATGGAAATAGATAAGAGCCGCATTGAGAAAAGCAGCACGACCTTCAGAGGAATCATCCCTAGTCGGGAGGCACGATGCGCGGCAAAAAATAACACTAGATGTGGTATTCGGCACACCGGAGAATTATAGGTCTGAAGAAATCACATTCCAAGTGGCTCCGTTTAATAGCGGATACCACGCCCTTTTAGGGCGGGACGCATTCACAAGCTTCCAAGCTATACCCCATTACGGGTACATGAAGCTTAAAATGCCGGGCCCCAATGGAATCATCACTCTAGCCAGTGATCCGGACATAGCACTCCGCGCCGAAAATAAAACCGCCACACTGGCCCTGGAGGCATTACCAGAAGCCCTCACGGCCGAAGAGTTAACTGCGCTGCGCTCCATAGTGGAAATGGACGATGTGATACTCGACAAACGACCCAAGTCCAACTCTTTTAAACCAGCAGACGATATAGTGAAATTCCAGGTCCACCCAGCGGACCCTACAAAAACTGCATCAATTGGGGCACAACTGAAACCCACAATAGACGCTGCACTACGAGAGTTCTTGCGCGAGAATTGGGACATCTTCGCCTGGCATCCGTCGGATATGCCAGGTATCCCACACAAACTGGCCGAGCATAGCCTAAACATACTAAAGGGATACAAGCCGGTCAAGCAGATTCTTCAGTGGTTTTCAGAACCCAAGCGACAAGCCATGGAAGAAGAGTTGGCCAAGCTACTCGAAGCCGGATTCATCATAGAAATAAAACATCCGGACTGGCTAGCAAACCTGGTGATGGTACCAAAGAAGGACAAATCCTGGTGCCTATGCGTCGATTTCAAAGACCTCAATAAGGCTTGCCCGAAGGATCCCTTCCCCCTCCAATCCCCTACATCGATAAAACCATCGACGCTACCGCAGGACACGACTCATTGTGCTTCCTCGATGCATACTCCGGATACCATCAAATCAAGATGGCGGAGTCCTATCAAGCCACAACTGCATTCATCACTCCATACGGCCCCTTCTGTTTTAACACCATGCCTTTCGGGCTTAAAAACACCGGTGCAACCTATCAACGCATGATTCAGACATGCTTGGAAACACAAATCGGCAAAACGGTGGAGGTGTATTTAGACGACGTGGTCATGAAAACCAAACACGTCGAATCTTTAATAGATGACTTGAGGCTTACGTTCGACAATCTCCGAACATACGACATCAAGCTCAATCCGGAAAAATGCGTTTTTAGCATACCCGCCGGAAAGCTATTGGGCTTTATCGTTTCCAATAGAGGAATTGAAGCAAATCCGGCTAAAATCCGAGCTCTGTCACAGTTGGCTACCCCAACAGACCTCAAGCAAATCCAGAAATTAACTGGATGCGTGGCCGCCTTAAGCAGCTTTATCTCCCGATTAGGAGAAAATGCACTACCCCTTTATCGCCTTCTTCGACGCACCGAACACTTCGAGTGGAAGGATGCGGCTACGGACGGACTGGAGGAAATAAAAGCCCTCTTGGCCACCAATCCAATTCTGGCCACACCAAATATCGACGAACCTATGTTGTTATATATAGCGGCAACACACCATGTTGTAAGCGCAGTGCTCGTCGTCGAATGAGAGACAGACAGACATAAGTTCCCACTTCAAAAGCTGGTATACTATGTGTCCACTGTCCTCACTCCATGCAAATCACGGTACCCACATTATCAAAAGATAGCATACGCGGTCTTCATGGCATCCCGAAAACTACGACACTACTTTCAAGAGCGTTCAATCACGGTGGCCTCCGAAGTACCACTCAATGACATAATAAATAACCGCGATGCCACGGGCCGGATTGCTAAATGGGCTATTGAGCTCCTCCCGTTCGAAATAACATACAAACCACGGCGAGCCATTAAGTCGCAAGTACTGGCTGACTTCATTGCCGAATGGACAGAAGTCGAACTCCCTAAAGAGTACGACACGTACTCCAATTGGATCATGCACTTTGACGGCTCTAAGATGCTAGCCGGTCTAGGGGCAGGCGTTGTCCTGACATCCCCCATCGGAGATACAGTCCAATACGTACTCCAAATACTATACACAGATTCCAACAATGCAGCCGAATATGAGGCCATGTTGCATGGTCTCCGGATGGCAGTCTCCATGGCCATTCAACGCCTAGAAGTGCGTGGGGATTCAAACCTCGCAATATCTCAAATAAATGGAGACTTTGATGCCAAGGACCTAAAAATGGTGGCCTACCACAATGCCGTCCTCAAAATGTCAGCTCGGTTCGAGGGGCTCGAATTCCACCATGTGGTCCGAGAAAACAACCAAGCGGCGGATATCCTCGCCCGCATCAGCACTAAGCGCGACCCCGTCCCACCTAATATCTTTTTGGAAAGGTTGTTCAAGCATCCGTGGTGTGGGAAGGGGGGACCAGCAATACCAGTCCGGATCCGAACACAACCCCAGATCCCGCACAATCTGACGTAATCGGAGGATCCACCACCGAAATAACACCTTCCATCCACGTGATTATGGCGGTCATCGCCCCGTGGACAGAACCCTTCTTAGCCTACTTAAATAGGCAAGAACTCCCTGAGGACCAAAATGAGGCTCATTGCATTGTGTGCCGCTCTAAAGCCTACAAGGACCGCGAGGGAGAGCTTTATAAGAAAAGCAAGACTAGAGTGCTCCAAAGGTGCATCTCCGAAGAGGAAGGGTGGCAGCTCTTGGCCGAAATTCATGCCGGACTCGGCGGCCACCATGCCGCAACTCAGGCGCTCGTAAGCAAGGCCTTCCGCACAGGTTTCTACTGGCCAAAAGCCGGGGCAGACGCACAGGACCTTGTCCAACATTGCGTCAGTTGCCAGCTTTTTGCAAATCAAAGCCATATGCCACCTACCGCTCTCCAAACAATCCCCATAACTTGGCCCTTTGCGGTCTAGGGGCTCGATATGGTTGGACCCCTTAAAGGAGGAAGCCATAGGAAGAAATACTTGTTGGTCATGGTCGATAAATTCACCAAATGGATAGAAGCCAAACCAGTTAAAATGGCCGAGTCCGGACCAGTGATAGACTTCATATCCGAGGACGTACACCGTTATGGTGTCCCCCACAACATCATCACCGATAACGGCTCGAACTTCACAGCAGACGAGGTGAAAAGTTGGTGCGGCAAAATGGGCATAAAGCTTGATTATGTATCCATCTATTGAGGGAGTCCTAGACTAAGGGGTCCTCGGACAGCCAGACTATATACTTTGGCCGGACTGTTGGACTATGAAGATACAAGATTGAAGACTTCGTCCTGTGTCCGGATGGGACTCTCCATTGCGTGGAAGGCAAGCTTGGCACTTTGGATATGTAGATCTCCTTCTCTGTAACCAACTTTGTGTGACCCTAGCCCCCTCCGGTGTCTATATAAACTGGAGGGTTTAGTTCGTAGGATAACAACAATCATAATCATAGGCTAGCTTCTAGGGTTTAGCCTCTACGATCTCGTGGTAGATCAACTCTTGTAGTACTCATACCATCTAGATCAATCAAGCAGGAAGTAGGGTATTACCTCCATCGAGAGGGCCCGAACCTGGGTAAAACATCATGTCCCCTGTCTCCTGTTACCATTAGCCTTAGACGCACAGTTCGGGACCCCCTACCCGAGATCCGCAGGTTTTGACACTGACAGTGACCTCCGTCCTGCCACTCTGCTGGTCATGGTCTCATTGCACCGATAGGGGAACCTTTGCGTGATGCCCCGGTACTCCACGCCTGCGCTTGGCCCCTTTGTACCAAAGAGGAAACGAGGACACTGCGCTAGCTGGCGCCCGCCTGGTCTCGGTCGTCATGCCTTGCGTCATGAGCACCTCGCGAGGTTCTCCTTGCCTTGATCTCTCGGCCTCCTCGCGAGCCTGCCTGGTGAGGCCGCCCCTGAGGAAGCCTTGCGTCGTACGCCCCACGAGGCTTGGCCCGTCGCGAGGGTCTTGAACTTGGGTTGATGTAGACGGGCCGTACTGGGCAACTACTTCAGCCACGCCGCAGGCCGCAGGCAGGCAAGTCTGGGGACCCCCATTCCTAGAACGCCGACAACACTCAAGTCTCTAGTCCAGGTTCATCGCCTATCCAGGTTCCATCCATAGGGAGTTCGGCCGAGGTTCCACATACGACCCAGAATGATGTGTGCATGGTTCCCGAGATAACAAACAGGCATCCGGTACACCGTGCCACGTACCTACCGCATCACAGCCCACCTTGAGGGTCAGCGCTGCCCATGGGCTCCAGTATACTACAAACACCAAAAACTACTTGCAACTCCTAGACAGAGGACTAGGGTGGTTAAGAAGCCGAGAGGGTCCATTGGTTTCGGGCCCAATGCATGGTAGTAGATGAATCTTAAATCACACATACAGATCTCAGTGCTTAAGGATGGTTCCAATGAAACAACCCACCATGTACTACTACATGGACTCTCATCGACACCTTTACCAAATCGTGTTCAACACATCACTCTCATTACCGACATGATCATTTCACTCTAGTTTGATACTGGTCTTCGTTCGGGTACTCGTGGTATTCTTCAGGGGCAGAACCTACCGCAGAGAGCATCGACAACACAATCAAAACCAAACATTATGCAACAATATGATGCATGCATGAGACATGGAAAAATGAGTGTGTTGGGCTAATGCAACTATGACCAGATGAGTTTGAGCCATTTTGAACCAAAGATTCAAATTCCAAACTCATATGTGATCTTAAATAGTGCTTTATCATGTTCTGCACTAAACATCAAGTTAACTTGTTTAAACATGCATGCAACCAGTACAGATGGATAGATTGGATATTTCTGATCATCTTTCATATATAATACTTTGCATTTGGAGTTGCAAATTAATTCCTATGAATTTTTGAAGTTAGCACTATTTTCTGAAATTTCCTGAATAAGAATAAATCCAGAAAAGTGAGTTACTGCATCAGCATTGCATGAGGTCAACAGGGGTGTCCAGGTCAAACCTGACTAGCTGGACCCACTGGTCTGTGTCTCCGTTAATTAACTAAGTTAATTAGGATTAGTTTAATACTAAACTTGGTTTGACCAAAAGGCAGGGCCCACATGTCAGTGACACAGGGGAGTCAAACCCCTGGTCAAACTGGGCTGACACGCCGGTGTTTAGCCGCCGGCGACGTCTAGACGTGGCGGAGGCTGCGGGTTTTGCCCTCCGGCGACCAATTGGATGGCGGAGGCCATCTACGTGAAGCAGGAAGTGAGCTGCGTCGAGAGGTGGTGGTGGTTGAGCTCCAAGTCGCCGGAAACGACGCCGACGATGAGCTATATGGCTGCCAGAGTTCGGGCGAGGACGAACTCGTCACTGTGGTGGTCTTGGAGGCTCGAGGCTAGCTCCTACGTGGCCTAGGATGTGCTGTGAAGTTAGTGGACACTCTGGTGTGCCCGTTGGGTGGCTGGAGCTATGTCGGCGACGAGCTCAGGCGGCGGCGCGTGCAGTGAAGCTTGTTGCAGTCGATGTAGAGGACGGCAGCAAGAACGGGAAGGATAGGGAGGGAAAGAAGCTCATGGCGGTCACGATGAGCTAGACGGCGCGGTTGGGGACGAGCTGGAGCAGCGTGATGGTGAAGCGGATCTTCGGCGACGGCGGAGTCGGGCGAGGTCTATGCAGTGGCTTCGGGGCAAGCGAGCGCTCGGGGCATGGCCTACTCGATGGAGAGGAGGGTGGCGGAGCTGCTGGAAATGGTGGGGCGGCATAGAGATGATGATTGCCGCGTCTACGACAGCGAGGCGGTTGTGGCTGCGTCAACCATGGTGGGGGAGAGCGAGGGAGAGGCGTTGGGGGATAATGGAGGTGTCCAAGCGGTCGAGAGGGCGATGTGGAGGTCAACCAGACGTCCAGGGGCCCGGGCGGCAAGCAGGTGGCACCGTTGTGGGCTCACGCTCGTCGGTGCCACCTCCCTGCCTGCCTGACAGGGACGAAGCAGCTGGCTGGCACGGGCCACCACAGTGTTGGGCCGCCAGGTGGGCTGGGTGGTGGATTTGGCCAAGTAAGATCCTTTTCCTTTTATTTTCTATTTTCTTTTATTTCTACAAGTTAGTGGCATTTCTAAAATTATCTAGACACTTTCAAAAATCACCAAACTGTGCATGCCCACGGTATAATATATATCCAGCATGGAACATTTCAGTTAGGATTATTTGGACATTTAAAATATTCACTAGCAATTAAATGCCTGAATGCAATTAACATATGATTTAATTCAGTGACCTTGGGATGACCTAGAAAATTGTGCACCATTTTTGTCAGAGGTTTAAGACCAAGGCAAAGATGATGAACATTTTAGAAGGGCATTTCAGGTTCATTGAAAATAATTTTAGTAAACCCTAGTTGGTTTCAGGGGCTGCTGGGGGTTCTGTCATCCCCATTTCCAAGTTTCTTGTCAAAGTAAACATGATGCAAACATTCTAATGCATGAACTAGCTTGGGTGTGACAACTCACCCCCACTCAGAAAAGTCTCGTCCCGAGATTTAGAATCCTTCGGGAAAAAGGACGGATACTCAAGTCGAGGGCGATCCTCCCTTTCCCAAGTGACTTATTTCTCGGAATGGTGTGACCATTGAACCTTGAGAAACTTGATGTTATGGCGTCGAGTGGTACGCTCGGCTTGATCAAGGATATGAACGGGATACTCTCAATATGTGAGATTATCTTGGAGATCAAGCGTTTCGTGGTCCACTCCGCAGATAGGATCCGAGAAGCAACACCTGAGTTGAGAAACATGGAATACATCATGGACTCTGGAGAGGTGCGAAGGTAGTTCCAATTGGTAGGCAGCTTCTCCTTGTTTCACAAGAATGCGAAAGGGTCCAATGTAGCGAGGAGCCAATTTGCCTTTGATACCGAAACGTTGGGTTCCCGTCAGAGGAGTAACCCGAAGGTAAGCCTTCTCATCAACTTCAAAAGTCATAGCCTTATGTTTACGATCATATTGGCTCTTTTGACGAGATTGGGCTGTTTTCAACTTTTCACAAACAATGCGAACTTGCTCTTCTGCTTCCTGGATCATATCCGGGCCAAAGAATTGTCTTTCCTTGGTTTCTGACCAGTTAAGTGGCATTCGACACCTTCGTCCATAGAGAACTTCAAAAGGAGCTTTACTCAAGCTAGATTGATAGCTATTGTTATAAGAAAATTCGGCAATTGGAAGGCATTTCTCCCAATCCATTCCGAATGAGATAACAGAAGCTCGGAGCATATCTTCCAGTTGACGCATTCTACTTGACCACTTCATTGAGGGTGGAAGGCGGTCCTAAAGGAGAGACGAGTTCCAATAGCATTTTGGAAACTTTCCTAAAATCGAGAGGTAAAGAGACTTCCACGATCCGAGTTAATTTCCAATGGAACACCATGGAGAGACACTATTCCAGAGATGTACTAGTCTGCTAGCTGACTAGCGGTTATAGTCTCGCGAACAGCTAAGAAATGGGCCACTTTGGAAAGACGATCGATGACAACGAAGATAGCGTTATTCCCTCTCTTGGTCCTAGGAAAACTGGTAATGAAATCCATACCAATTTTATCCCATTTCCATTCAGGAATAGCTAAAGGTTGAAGGGTGCCAGCAAGCCATTGATGCTCTACTTTAACACGACGACAGACGTCGCAGTTAGCAATATAGTGAGCAAGTTCTCTCTTCATCCTAGTCCACCAAAATCTCTTGTGTAGGTCCTGATACATTTTAGTGCTACCAGGATGAATGGTGAGAGGAGATTCATGAGCTTTCTTAAGGATCAACCGCCTTAGGTTTCGTACCTTGGGAACCACTAGGCAGTTTCCGAAGTATACAACTCCTTGATCATCAATGGAGAAACAATCCACGATTCCTTTCTTATTGTTTCTCTTGATACGAGAGATTCCCAGATCGACCTTCTGAGCTTTGATGATCTGATCCGTAAGGGTAGGCTTCGCCACCAAGGTAGAAAGGAATCCTTGAAGAACAATGTGAAGGTTAAGCTTCCGAAATTCCTCATGGAGAAGTGGTTGACTTTGTTGTAACATCAGATTGTTACAATAAGATTTACGACTTAGTGCATTAGCCATGACATTGGCCTTTCCTGGGGTGCAAGTTATTCCTAAGTCGAAATCTGTGATCAACTCGACCCAACATCTTTGCCTGAGATTCAAATCTGGTTGGGTGAATATATACTTCAGGCTTTGGTGATCAGTGAAGATTTCATAACGATTAACGAGGAGGTAATGTCGCTAGGTTTTGACTGCATGGACTACAGCTGCAAGCTCTAGATCATGTGTAGGATAATTTTCCTCATGTGGATGCAACTGCCATGAAGCATAGGCAATTACATGACGATCTTGCATGATAATGCAACCTAGTCCTTGTCGCGAGTCGTCGCAATAGATCACAAAGTCCTTGGCGAAATCTGGTGGTACCCGTACGGGAGCAGATGTCAGGCGTCTTTTCAGGTCCTAAAAACTGTGCTTGCACTGTGGGGTCCACTCGAACTTTTTATCCTTCTTGAGGAGTTAAGTTAGAGATTTAGCAACTTTGGAGAAGTTCTCGACAAAGTGGCGACAATAACTCGCCAAGCCAAGGAAACTCCGAACTTGCTTGACCGATTCAGGTGGAGTCCAATTAAGAACGGCTTGAACTTGCTCGGGATTGATAGCAATACCCTTACCAGAGATTACATGGCCTAGATAGGTCACTTCTGGCAACCAAAATTCACATTTAGAGAATTTGGCATAAAGGTGATGCTCTCGAAGTTTCATCAACACTAGCCTTAGATGCTTGACATGTTCCTCCTCATTCTTGGAGTAGATGAGCATATCGCAGAGGTAAACCACGACGAACTTATCCAAATACTCCATGAAGATTGAGTTAATTAACCGAGAGAAGGTGGCTGGGGCATTGGTCAGACCGAAGGACATGACGGTGTACTCGTATTGTCCATAACGAGTAATGAAGGCCGTTTTGGGAATGTCCCCGTTCATGATTTTGATTTGATGGTAGCCCAACCTCAAATCCATCTTAGAAAAGACTGAGGATCCAGCGAGCTGATCAAACAGATCGTTGATCCTGGGAAGCGGATACTCGTTCTTAATAGTGACCAAGTTGACGGGTCGATAATCTACAACCATCTGATTCGTACCATCCTTCTTCTTAACGAAGAGGACGAGACAAGCCCATGGAGAAGAACTAGGAAGGATGAAACCCTTTTTCAAGGACTCATCAAGTTGTTTCTTAAGCTCGACTAGTTCTAGTGGTGCCATCTTATAGGGTGTCCTAGATATTGGGGCAGTTCCTGTGATAAGATCTATCACGAACTCAACATCCCTGTCAGGTGGAACACCTGGCAGTTCTTCTGGAAAGACATCCGGGAAGTCACGGACTATGGGAACGTCTTCGAGATCTGGCAAAGGACTGGCATTAAGAGAGTAGAGCTGTCATTTAGCTACTCGGGTCAAGACATTGACTACCTTGCCCGATGGGTGTGTAAGTTGAATAGTCCT
Organism: Triticum dicoccoides; assembly: GCF_002162155.2. NCBI lineage: Eukaryota > Viridiplantae > Streptophyta > Magnoliopsida > Poales > Poaceae > Triticum > Triticum dicoccoides. The sequence goes on along the minus strand of NC_041385.1, from coordinate 331,080,167 downwards.
AGAGAAGCAATCAATCTTAGCATGATGGGCTGGCATCCAGTCCATACCCAAGATGATATTAATGTTCGAATATTTGAGAGCTATCAAAGATGCAAGGAAAACAAGTCTATCAACAAGAATTTCATTTTCATGGCTCACTCTAGAAGTCTGCCATTTGGATCCCGGGGTTTGAATTACCACGGAGGTGGGCATATTACAAAATGTGGTGTTATGCAAACGAGCATAGCTCTTGGATATAAATGAATGAGATGATCCAGTATCGGAAAGAACAGATGCCGGATGGCAGTTAACAAGGAGCGTACCAAGAACGACGTTGGGATCATCCCGAGCCTCTTCAGCTGAGACACAGTTCACATGGCCATGTGCAGCGGTGGCCGGCTTGGCGTAGTACACCTTCCCTGTTGGCTTTCCACGGCCAACAGCCTTTTCGGACTAGTTAGGATTGGGGTTGATCTGGGGACACTCTCGCATGTAGTGACCCGGTTCTCCACTTTTGAAACATGTCACGGTGCTGGTGCGTGGGGGAGCATTATTGGTTGATCCACCATAAGACTTGGGCGGTGCACACTACTCGGTTGGGCGAGGTGCCTGATAGGATGGCCTCAGTGTGAACCTGGGTGGCAGAACGGTGTTAGGCACGGATGAGGAACCAGTGTCACCGTCGTGCTTGCGTGTAGCTTCAAAGTCAGTCTGGCCTATCTCAGCACTGATAGCCGTGTTCACTAACTTCTAGAAGGAAGTGCACTCAGGCAGTCAGAGATCATGGCGATGCTCGGGGCTAAGTCCCTTGCGGAACCTTGCCTGCTTCTTGGCATCTATGGAAACTTCCTCAGTTGTGTAACGTGCTAGGTTTCCAAACTCTCTGTTGTATGCATCCACAGTGAGTCTACCCTGGGTGAAACTGCAGAACTCCTCCTGCTTGCGATCCATAAGACCTTCTGGAATGTGATGCTCATGGAAAGCCTCACTGAACTTTGCCCAAGTGGTAACCTGGCCAGCTGGGCGCATGGCCTCATAGTTCCCCCACCAGAGGCTGGCGGGGCCTTCAAGGTGATAAGCAGCATACCTTGTCTGCTTCGGCTATGTGTGCAGAGTGTAGCTTTTTGGTAATGCTATGGAGCCAATCATCCACGTCGAGGGGCTCGATGGAATGATGGAAGGTGGGTGGGTGTAACTTGATGAAGTCACTGAGAGACACCAAGTCGTTCCTCTTGTGATGTGATGTGTTTTGCTCAATGCGTTCTAGCAAACAGTTGGTCTCACGTTTGTTCCTCTCGGCCTCCAGCATGACCTCAGCCAAGGAAGGAGGTTGAGGCAGATCGGCATTCCTAACCCCACTGCCTTCAGCCTGCTCCGGGGCAGCAAGGTTGTTTCGGGTGTTGACCATCCTAGGAAAACAAGACAACAATTTAGACAAGGATGACAAAATTCTAACATAGAAGTGCAGAATGTAATGGATGACTCAGAATGCAAGATTATCATCCCTATGACATGGATATACAGAAACTGCCATATTTATTCCATCGGTCATACACACCATACACAGCTTAGTACAAGACCAAACTGAAGTACAATTGCGGTGAAAGGAAGATCACATCTCATCGGAGGGATCCCAAGCTCCTATACATTATGTTTCTACACCTCCAGAATATAGTACACACTACGTCATATTCCACAAGACACGCAGGACTGTGGAAATACAACTATTACAGGTACTAGTGTCGAGATCCAGCTCAGTCATCTCTGGCTCCGTAATAGTCCTCATAGAGATCCCCAGCACAGCCTGGAAGCGAGACGTGTGGATCTGGAAACTCACGATCACGTCCAGACTGTGGACCATACGGACTCGGATGAGGCCTTGGCCCCACGACGGGTGGAACACAACACCCACGCGGAGGTGTGATACCTCCAACAATTGCGTAATCCATGCAAGCTGGAAGACATGTGCGGACAGGGTACAAGTCACGCATATCCAGGTAACTGGTCTGCACGGCTGGTGCGAGCCGCGTCAGGGTAGCCCAGTGGTCCTGGCGGGTGTTGTACAACTCCATGCGTAAGGCACGGTTCTCTCGGTCTCTCTCCTCCAACATCTCAGTAGTAGTGCGAAGAAGTTGCTCCTCATGGGAAGCATCGGCATAAAGCCTAGTGTAATAGCCCTCTTGGCTAGTGCGTGCCGCCGGTAGATAGCGAAACTCAGTATCATTCAGCAATGCATACCCAGCTCCGATGTTGGAGATCATAGAGTAGGCAGCATCCTGCACGGACATCTCCAAGGTGATACCAAGCCCGTAAGACCAGTGCAGAAGCTCGGTAGAACCGGGATAAGATGGGAAGATCCTCAAAGTGCAGATAAACTGACTCTGATTGAAGTCACGAAACTGCTCCTCGACGGTATATTCAGGATACCATCTGTAGCTGGCCTCAGTCATCACTCGTTCTAACATGGCCGTGTGCCCAGGCACGTCAATGCCGCGGGTCAGTCGAACCACCTGGTGAACAGTGCGAGAAGACATCTGAAACAACAATTAATTCAAAGATATTAGAATTTCTAGCAGAAATTGGATAGCATAACATCTGTAAATGCTCAAAAAGGATTTTGAGACACTTTGCAAAAGATTGCATGCACACTCAACAACATCATATAAGGATTTTGGGTCCAACTTAGCAACATACTGAAGTAGTAGAACTGAAGTGGGGCTTGTAACCAACAATCCTATAAGTTACTATAGATTAGTAACACGTGAACCTGATAGAGAGGAGAAATCCTAGTCCTTAACCCCCATGGAAAGAATGGACTGACTCAGATCATAATGTCATGAGGTAAAGGAGTAAAAAGAGCCTTACGTTCCATCCCACAATCAATTCCCCTATATATAACTAAAGCATTTCTAGACTCGACATGGACCAGTTTGGCTTGAAGAACCTACAGGCAGTCCGACTGTGATGCCAACGCTGTCAGGACCCTGATTCTATGGCACACCGATCTAGCATGTAACATCTCATATCACTTTGCGGCCTCACGCATGGTATTCCCACGGGTGTCGCCTTACCATGCCCGGGAGCATTTGCGCCTTTTGGCACACGTATATGATAGTGTCGCTAGCATCCATATGACAAAGAACCCGGTCTGACATGGCTAGTCATGAACCCAAAGTGGCACTAACTTACAGGGACAGGCATACATGACACATCAACAAACGTGTCGGTCATCAGCGAGTGAATCCGGGCTGTAGCAGCTGGGCTAATGTCATGCCCAATATGCGACCCTATCCAAAAGGAACTCGAAGGTCCCACCAAGGATAGACCCGCATATTGAAACGCTTTTGCAAGGTGGATATCATTACATCAACATTACATAATAGATGGGGATACATACATAAGGCATACAATGCCACACGAATACAACAATACAATACATAAGAGCATCATCCGACTACGGATGAAACACAAACAGAAACTCAAACAACATCCACCCTGCTGGCCCAGGCTGCCGACCTGGAACCTATCCCTGATCGAAGAAGCAGAAGTAGAACTCAACGCAAGCAAGCATCTCTCTCGCGTCAGGAGCATCGCGAAACCTGTACCTGCAACTGTTGTTGTAGTAATCTGTGAGCCACGAGGACTCAGCAATCCCATTACCATGGGTATCAAGACTAGCAAAGCTTAAAAGGAAAGGAAGGGGTAAAGTGGTGAGGCTGCAGCAGCGACTAAGCATATATGGTGGCTAACATACGCAAATAAGAGCGAGAAGAGAACAAGCGGGACAGTCGTGAATCTAGCAATGATCAAGAAGTGATCCTGAACTCCTACTTACGTCAAACATAACCCAGAAACCGTGTTCACTTCCCGGACTCCGCCGAGAAGAGACCATCATGGCTACACACGCGGTTGATGCGTTTTAATTCGGATCTGGTGTCAAGTTATCTATAACCAGACATTAACAAATTCCCATCTCCCTATAACTGCAGGCACGGCTTTCGAAAGATTATACCCTGCAGGGGTGTCCCAACTTAGCCCATGACAAGCTCTCGCGATCAACGAAGGAATAGACCTTCTCCCAGGAAGACCCGATCAGACTCGGAATCCCGGTTTACAAGACATTTCGACAATGGTAAAACAAGACCAGCAAAGCCGCCCGATGCGCCGACAATCCCGATAGGAGCTGCACATATCTCGTTCTCAGGGCAACACCGGATAGGTCAGCCTACGAGTAAAACCAGCCCTCGAGTTGCCCCGAGGTGGCCCCGCAGTCTGCCCGGTTCGGACCAACACTTAGACAAGCACTGGCCCGGGGGGGCTAAAATAAAGATGACCCTTGGGTTGGCCGACCCAAGGGAAAGGGTAGGTGGTGGTGAGGCAAATGGTAAAACCAAGGTTGGGCCTTGTTGGAGGAGTTTTATTCAAAGTGAACTGTCAAGGGGGTCCCATAAATCACCCGACCGCGTAAGGAACGCAAAATCCGGGAACATAATACCGGTATGACGGAAACTAGGGCGGCAAGAGTGGAACAAAACACTAGGCAAAAGGCTGAGTCTTCCACCCTTTACCAAGTATATAGATGCATTAATAATATAAGAGATATTGTGATATCCCAACCAAAATCCTGTCCACCATGGAGCAATCTTCAACTTCACCTGCAACTAGCAACGCTATAAGAGGGGCTGAGCAAAAGCGGTAACATAGCCAAACAATGGTTTGCGTAGGAAAGGTGTCAAAGGTTAGAGGTTCATGGCAATATGGGAATGGCTTGATAAACAGGTGATAGGTAGCGCAGCATAGCGATAGAACGAAACAACTAGCATAGCAATGATAGTAGTGAGATCCAGGGTAGCGGTAATCTTGCCTGAAATCCCGCAAGGAAGAAGAACGAGTCCATGAAGAAGATGAACGGATGAAGCCGAACCAAGCGAAGACGAACGAATCCTCACGATCGCAACGAAACAGGAACTAACAAGAAGAAGCACACAACATAGGTAAACACACCACACATGAACAAGGCATGATGCACAACAAGCATGATGCATGACCAAGCTACATGAAGCTATTCATGGCAAGAGATGATGCAAACAAGAGCAACACATCAAAGCAAGTTTAAATGAGGCCGGGAACAACATATAACAATTCCGGTAAGTCCTCATATGCAAATTTCGAAGTTAGTCCAGACCTGAATAAAACCTTATGTTCAAGTTGTTAAACAACAAGTTAAGATGAACTAAGATGAGCTACACGAGATTCTAGCCAAGTTACATATAAAGTTCATTTAGTTCGGAGCTACGGTCTAGAAGATATGAGCAAAACAAGTAGAACATGGCATTGATGCAAAATGCATACAAACATCAAGAAAACACCTCAAAACAAGGATGCAACATGATAATATGAAACTACATGCAATTCTAAGCAAGTTTCATATAGAGCACACTCAAAACGAAGCAACGGTTCAACACCCACACATGAAACAAGTTTAAAGGACAAGCTGTCCAAAACAGCGACTAGGCATATTGCAAGCATCAAAACAACAAGTTACAAAATCTCAACATAATAACAAAAGGATTGGGCATGATGTACAGGTAAAGCATTACAAAACATGAACACTGAGCTATCTCCAGAAATCACTAGAACATCCTCAAACACACATGGTAAGATTGCAAGTTATTACAATTTCAGACTTTGCAGAAAATAACATCACGATGCAATGTTCAGAGCTATCAAACAACATGTTACAGGAACTTACAATGGCAACCAAAGGCATGGCATGATTCTACTAAATGCATAGATCAAAAGACCCTTACTGACCACAAGCCAAAAAGGATCAGAAAATATGATGGCACCCATGTGAACATAGCAAGTTATTATTACAGATTCATACATGGCAGGAACATAATTATGAAGGCATGTAGATGAGCTTGTGCAACTCACTACAGAGCAATACATGGCATGGCAAGGCACCCAACAGTAAGAAGACATGTTTGTGAAGCTAAGCATGGCAATAGCAAGGTCATAGGATGCATGGAACGCTAGGAACAACCATGGTAACAAGTGAACTTAATGAAAACAGGCTGACAGCAACATTTTCAAGCAACTTTGGAGCAAGGAAACAACAAGCTACAGCAACCTATAAATGCAACCAGGGGCATGGATGGATAGAGGATGACATGTAGATGAAAACATGTTTATAGAACATCTCCAGATTATGCATAGAATGATTAGTAGCAACACGTTTATATAGCACCACGAAATAACATATTCAGCCTAGCAAAACAGCAACATCATGAACCCTACTTAACAAGCTCGATTCACTCACCACAAGTCATTGCATGACAAGATAAGCATAGAATCATCAAGAAGACATGTTTGTGTAACCAACCAAGGCAACAACAAGTCCATAGCATGCAAGTATCAACTATAGCAAGCTTGGCCAAATTGAATAACACGTAAACAATCTGCCAGGAAACATTTTGAAGCAAAAGTAGAGCACTCAAATGACATGCTAGACTACTCCATAATTACAAACAAGGGCATGAATGGATAGACAATAACCTATTGTTCAAAACACCCTTACTGAATTATCTCAAAATATGCATGGATCTCTCTGTAGCATCATGTTTACATGGCATCAAAATTACAGCAGAACAGGGACTAAAATCAGTAACATCACGATGCCTAGTTTGCATGCTTGTGCTAGTCAACACATTGATCACAAAGGTACATGGTAAGCACCCCTGTAAAGAAGACATATCCTAGTCCAAAACACATGTAGACATCAACCTCATAGGATGCACACATCAATCATGGCAAAAATGACAAAAGAGCTCGTTCTGATAACAGACAGCAGAAAACATCATGAATCACTCTTACAATGATGATTCAGGCATCTAAATGACCTCAAATGAATATGATGCAATGTAATGAAATGATGTACTCGTTGAGGCGAACAATTTGACATATTACATGCACGAAACGGAGCTACCGATGCAGAGATATAGCATGATGAACATGGCATGAAAATTACAGAATCTGGGGACAGGATTTTCGGGGTCAACCTCAGGCAGTTCCAGATCTGGATCTGACGCGATACACGAGGATGGACGGGCTCGGGCCGGACTCCGGGGACGAGGGAGGAGGCCAGGGAGGCCGGGGACGACGCCGGTTGGGGGGGCGGGGTGCCGAGGCACGGCGGCTCCGGCCGGATATGCCGGCGGGGCGGGAGGCCATGGCGCGCCGGCGGCGATGGCGGCGGGTGCGGGAGC
>NC_041385.1:331053761-331072506 GCF_002162155.2 Triticum dicoccoides | reverse complement strand
GGCGCGGCCGGGAGGCGCCGGCGAGGCGGCGACGGTTGCCGCCGGCGGCGCGGGAGCGCATCCTGCGAGGCGGCGGCGATGGGCGGGGGCGCGGGCGGCGGCGCAGGCGAGCGGGCCGCGCGGGCCAGAGGTGGGCCCGGGCAGGCCGGCGGTGGCTGGCGGCGTGGAGCGCCACGTGGCAGCTTCCCGTTGGCTGGGCGCGGCGGCGCGGAAAGCGATTTAGGGTTTCGGGGGGATTTTCATCCGCGAATTTCGGGGGAGGGGGCTATAAATAGATTTCTGGGAGCTAGGAGAGTCCAAATGAGGAGCGGTTTTCGCCCACACGATCGTGATCGAACGGCCGAGAGCATGGATGGGAGTTAGATGGGTTTTGGGCCACTTTGGAAGGGGTGTTGGGCTGGAAGGAGAAAGGGGCTTTTACGGTTACCCGGTTAACCGTTGGAGTACCAAACGACCTCCAAATGGCACGAAACTTGACAGGCGGTCTACCGGTGTTATACCAAGGCCACTTGGCAAGACTTGGACCATTCCGACAAAGTTTAATACCCACTCACAAAAATAGAGAAGAGGGGGACGCCGTGAGGGCATAGGAGTGCCGGATTGCGAAACGGACAACGGGGAAAAGGCTCGGATGCATCAGACGAACACGTATGCAAAATGAAATGCACATGATGACATGATAAAATGCAACACGCAAACAAATGACATGGCAACAACGGCGAATAACTGGCAGACACCTGGCGCATCGGATCCAGGGCGTTACAGCTAATAGGACTCCGGAGAATCTGGGCTGTAGCAGGCTAACAGGACTCCGGTAGACACCACATGACATTTCCCCAAAGGGATAGAAACAGGAACAAAGAAGGACACATGCCGGCCAGCCTAAGTGTTCCGGAGCAGTAGCAAGCTACCAAGGCTCAGTGGAAGCAATAGGAGACATTTTGCGGTAAGAGAGGCTAACAAGGGTAAACAACTAGATAGTCAGATCCCACACATACCAAGCATTTCAATCATACACACAATATGCTCGATATGTGCAAATACAACATGGCATCACAACAAAACTCTACAACTCAAGTACTTTATTTAAAGGCCCCAGAGAGCCATACATATCATTCACACAGATAGGAGTCACATGACCCAGCATTCAAGTTATAAAAACATATAAGCTATAAGCGGAAGTAACATGTCTAAGTACAGACATCTAGAAAGTAAAAAGGCTTGAGGAAGCCTAACTATCCTACAAGGGTCCACCATGTGCTCGGGATCACCACCTGAGCCTCAGGCTACTCGTCGACATCAAGGTCTACGTAGAACCCATCAAAAGGGGTTGCAGCATCTTCTGTAAAACGTAAATTAAGAGAACATGAGTACAAATGTACTCAGCAAGACTTACATCAGATCCTACATACATGCACATTATCAAAGAAGGGATGGTGGGGTTATTACAGCAAGCCAGCTTTGACTCTTGGCTAAACTATCTTACGAGACTCCAACTTGTAATTGTTTTGTGCACTCGAGTCCACTATACACCACATCAATACACTACCGAGGATCCACCTCCGTCATCCTACGGAAGATCCATCCACGGAACTCACAATTATCTTGAGGCTTTTAGTAGTTTCCATTTACTTGTCTATGAACTGTATAGGCAACCAAGTATTCCTTTACCACGGACGCAGCTATTCAAATAGATGATGTTAACCCTGCAAGGGTGTACTTCGTCACACATGCTTCCACCACTTATCACCGTTTACACGACATGTACTCGGCAACCTTCAAGCGGAACCCCAACGAGGGTGTCGGCCACAGCCTACCTAAACACTCAAGTCTCTAGTCCAGGTTCATCGCCTATCCAGGTTCCATCCGCAGGGAGTCTGGTCGAGGTTTCCACATACGGCCCTGAACGATGTGTGCAGGGTTCCCGAGATACCAAACGGGCATCCGGTACACTGTGCCACGTACCTACCGCATCACGGCCCACCCCGAGGGTTAACGCTGCCCACGGCCTCCAGTATACTACAAACACCAGAAACTACTTGCAACTCCTGGACAGAGGACTAGGGTGGTTAAGAAGCCGAGAGGGTCCATTGGTTTCGGGCCCAACGCATGGTAGTAGTTGAATCTTAAATCACACATACAGATCTCAGTGCTTAAGGACGGTTCCAATGAAACAACCCACCATGTACTCCTACATGGCCTCTCATCGACACCTTTACCAAATTGTGTTCAACACATCACTCTCATTACCGACATGATCATTTTACTCTAGGCTGATACTGGTCTTCGTTCGGGTACTCGTGGTATTCTTCAGGGGCAGAACCTACCGCAGAGAGCACCGACAACACAATCAAAACCAAACATTATGCAACAATATGATGCATGCATGAGACATGGCAAAATGAGTGTGTTGGGCTAATGCAACTATGACCAGATGAGTTTGAGCCATTTTGAACCAAAGATTCAAATTCCAAACTCATATGTTATCTTAAATAGTGCTTTATAATGTTCTGCACTAAACAGCAAGGTAACTTGTTTAAACAAGCATGAAACTAGTATAGATGGATAGATTGGATTTTTCTGATCATTTTTCATATATAATACTTTGCATTTGGAGTTACAAATTAATTTCTATGAATTATTGAAGTTGGCACTATTTTCTGAAATTTCCTGAATAAGAATAAATCCAGAAAAGTGAGTTATTGCGTCAGCATTGCATGAGCAGGTCAACAGGGGTGTCCATGTCAAACCTGACCAGTGGGACCCACTGGTTAGTGTCTCTGTTAATTAACTAAGTTAATTAGGATTAGTTTAATACTAAACTAGGTTTGACCAAAAGGCAGGGCCCACATGTTAGTGGCCTAGGGGAGTCAAACTCCTGGTCAAACTAGGCTGACTCGCCGGTGTTTAGCCGTCAGCGACATCCAGACTTGGTGGAGGCTGCGGGCTTCGCCATCCGGTGACCAATTGGAAGGAGGAGGCCATCTATGTGAAGCTGGAAGTGAGCCACGTCGAGAGGTGGTGGTGGTTGAGCACCAGGTCGCTAGAAACGACGCCGACGACGAGTTGTGCGGCTGCCGGAGTTCGGGCGAGGACGAACTCGTCGATGTGGTGGTCTTGGAGGCTAGAGGCCAGCTCCTACGTGGCCTAGGAGGTGCTAGTAAGTTAGTGGACACGGTGGTGTGCCCGTTGGGTGGCTGGAGCTACGTCGGCGACAAGCTCAGGCGGCAGCGTGTGTGGTGAAGCTCGTTGCAGTTGATGCAGAGGAAGGCAGCGAGCACGGGAAGGATGGGAAGGAGCAGAAGCCCACGGCTGTCACGATGAGCGAGACAGCATGGTTGGGGACGAGCTAGAGCAGCAGTGACAGCGAAGAGGATCTCCGCCGATGGTGGAGTCGGGCGAGGTCGGTGCAGTGGCTTCGGGGTGAGTGAGCGCTCGGGACTCGGCCTGCTCAATGGAGAGAAGGGTGGCGGAGCTGCTGTTGGGTTTTGAAGTAATTTCAAAAAATTTCCTACGCACACGCAAGATCATGTGATGCATAGCAACGAGAGGAGAGAGTGTTGTCTACGTACCCACGCAGACCGACTGCGGAAGAGTTGACGCAACGTAGAGGAAGTAGTCGTACGTCTTCCCGATCCAACCGATCAAGCACTGAAACTACGGCACCTCCGAGTTCGAGCACACGTTCAGCTCGATGACGATCCCCGGACTCCGATCCAGCAAAGTGTCGGGGAAGAGTTCCGTCAGCACGACGGCGTGGTGACGATCTTGATGAACTACAGCAGCAGGGCTTCGCCTAAACTCCGCTACAGTATTATCGAGGAATATGGTGGCTGGGGGCGCCGCACACGGCTAAGGAATAGATCACGTGGATCAACTTGTTGTACCTTTGGTGCTAGCCCTGCCCCTCTATTTATATGTTGAGCCCCGGGGTCGAAACTTGGAGCAAAAGCCTCCTCAAAGTCGGTTTTGCCCGAAAGGCAAGGGTCCCACTCAGACTCCAGGACCAAACGCCACAATCCTTGGCGTCTGGCCCAGACGCCATGGGCCTCGGCGTCTGGCCCAGGGCCAGACGCCAGGGTCTCCGGCGTTTGGCCCCCTGGCCTCCGCAAAACTCCTTTTGCACCGACCTAAAGCCTCATGGGCTTGACCCCTTGGCCTAACCATATCATCCAATATATGAATCTTTACGTCTCGACCATTTCGAGACTCCTTGTCATGTCCCCGATATCATCCGGGACTCCGAACTCCTTCGGTACATCAAAACATGTAAACTCATAATATAACTGTCATCGTAACCTTAAGCGTGCGGACCCTACGGGTTCGAGAACAATGTAGACATGACCGAGACACGTCTCTGGTCAATAACCAATAGCGGGACCTGGATGCCCATATTGGCTCCTACATATTCTACGAAGATCTTTATCGGTCAGACCGCATAACAACATACGTTGTTCCCTTTGTCATCGGTATGTTACTTGCCCGAGATTCGATCGTCGGTATGCAATACCTAGTTCAATCTCGTTACCGGCAAGTCTCTTTACTCGTTCCGTAATACATCATCTCACAACTAACATATTAGTTGTAATGCTTGCAAGGCTTATGTGATGTGTATTACCGAGAGGGCCCAGAGATACCTCTCCGACAATCGGAGTGACAAATCCTAATCTCGAAATACGCCAACCCAACATCGACCATTGGAGACACCTGTAGTACTCCTTTATAATCACCCAGTTACGTTGTGACGTTTGGTAGTACCCAAAGTGTTCCTCCGGTAAACGGGAGTTGCATAATCTCATAGTCATAGGAACATGTATAAGTCATGAAGAAAGCAATAGCAACATACTAAACGATCGGGTGCTAAGCTAATGGAATGGGTCATGTCAATCAGATCATTCTACTAATGATGTGACCTCGTTAATCAAATAACAACTCATTTTTCATGGTTAGGAAACATAACCATCTTTGATTAATGAGCTAGTCAAGTAGAGGCATACTAGTGACACTTTGTTTGTCTATGTATTCACACATGTATTATGTTTCCGGTAAATACAATTCTAGCATGAATAATAAACATTTATCATGATTATAAGGAAATAAATAATAACTTTATTATTGCCTCTAGGGCATATTTCCTTCAGTCTCCCACTTGCACTAGAGTCAATAATCTAGTTCACATCGTCATGTGATTTAACACCAATATTCATATCTGTATATGATTAACACCCATAGTTCACATCATCATGTGACCAACACCCAAAGGGTTTACTAGAGTCAATAATCTAGTTCACATCGCTATGTGATTAACATCCAAAGAGTACTAAGGTGTGATCATGTTTTGCTCGTGAGAGAAGCTTAGTCAACGGGTCTGTCACATTCAGAGCCGTATGTATTTTGCAAATATTCTATGTCTACAATGCTCTGTACGGAGCTACTCTAGCTAATCGCTCCCACTTTCAATATGTATCCAGATTGAGTCTTAGAGTCATCTGGATTAGTGTAAAAGTTTGCACTGATGTAACTTTTACAACAAACTCTTTTATCACCTCCATAATCGAGAAACATCTCCTTAGTCCTTACTAAGGATATTCTTGACCAATGTCCAGTGATCTACTCCTAGATCACTATTGTACTCCCTTGCCAAATACAGAGCAAGGTATACAATAGGTCTGGTACAAAGCATAGCATACTTTATAGAACCTATGACTGAGGCATAGGGAATGACTTTTCATTCTCTTTCTATTTTCTGCTGTGGTCGGGATTTGAGTCTTACTCAATTACATACCTTTGCAACACAGGCAAGAACTCTTTCTTTAACTGTTCCATTTTGAACTATTTCAAAATCTTGCCAAGGTATGTACTCATTGAAAATCTTATCAAGCGTCTTGATCTATCTCAATAGATCTTGATGCTCAATATATAAGTAGCTTTTTACTGAGGTCTTTTCTTTTTAAAGAACTCCTTTAAAACGCTCCTTTATGCTTTGCAGAAAAAATTCTACATCATTTCTGATCAACAATATGTCACTCACATATACTAATCAGAAAGGCTGTAGTGCTCCCACTCACTTTATTGTAAATACAGGCTTCATCGTAAGTCCATATAAAACTATATGCTTTGATCAACTTATCAAAGCGTATATTCCAACTCTGAGATGCTTGCACCAGTCCATAGATGGATCGCTGGAGCTTGCACATTTTGTTAGCACCTTTAGGATTGACAAAACCTTCTGGTTGCATCATATACAACTCTTCTTTAATAAATCCATTAAGGAATGCAGTTTTGACATCCATTTGCCAGATTTCATAAAATGTGGCAATTGCTAACATGATTCAGATAGACTTAAGCATCGATACGAGTGAGAAAACCTCATCGTATTCAACACCTTGAACTTGTTGAAAAACTTTTGCAACAAGTCGAGCTTGGTAGATAGTAACACTACTATCAGTGTCCGTCTTCCTCTTGAAGATCCATTTATTTAACATGGCTTTGCTGATCATCGAGCAAGTCAATCAAAGTCCATACTTTGTTGTCATACATGGATCATATCTCAGATTTTATGGCCTCAAGCCATCTCGCGGAATCTGGGCTCATCATCGCTTCCTCATAGTTCGTAGGTTCATAATGGTCTAGTAACATGACTTCCAGAACATGATTACTACACCACTCTGGTGCAGATCTTACTCTGGAAGACCTACGAGGTTCTGTAGTAACCTGATCTGAAGTTTTATGATCAATATCATTAGCTTCCTCACTAATTGGTGTATTTGTCACAGGAACTGATTTCTGTGATGAACTACTTTCCAATAAGGGAGCAGGTACAGTTACCTCATCAAGTTCTACTTTCCTCCCACTCACTTCTTTCGAGAGAAACTCCTTCTCCAGAAAGGATCCATTTTTAGCAACGAATATCTTGCCTCCGGATCTGTGATAGAAGGTGTACCCAACAATTTCCTTTGGGTATTCTATGAAGACGCACTTCTCCGATTTGGGTTCGAGCTTATCAGGATGAAACTTTTCCACATAAGCATCACAGCCCCAAACTTTAAGAAACGACAACTTGGGTTTCTTGCTAAACCACAGTTCATATAGTGTCGTCTCAACGGATTTAGATGGTGCCTTTTTAACATGAATGCAGCTGTCTCTAATGCATAACCCCAAAACGACAATGGTAAATCAATAAGAGACATCTTAGATCGCACCATATCCAATAAAGCGCGGTTACGACGTTCGGACACACCATAACATTGTGGTGTTCCAGGTGGCGTGAGCTATGAAACTATTCCACATTGTTTTAATTGAAGACCAAACTCGTAACTCAAATATTCGTCTCCGTGATCAGATCGCAGAAACTTTATTTTTCTTGTTACGATGATTTTTCCACTTCACTCTGAAATTCTTTGAACCTTTCAATTATTTCAGACTTATGTTTCATCAAGTAGATATCCCCATATCTGCTCAAATCATCTTGTGAAGGTCAGAAAATAATGATACCTGCTGTAAGCCTTTCATCGGACCACATACATCGGTATGTATGATTTCCAACAAATCTGTTGCTTGCTTCATTGTTCCGGAGAACGGCGTTTTAGTCATCTTGCCCATAAGGCATGGTTCGCAAGCATCAAGTGATTCATAATAAAGTGATTCCAAAATCCCATCAGCATGGAGTTTCTTCATGCGCTTTACACCAATATGACCTAAACGGCAGTGCCATAAATAAGTTGCACTATCATTATTAACTTTACATCTTTTGGTTTCAATATTATGAATATGTGTATCACTAAGATCGAGATCCAATGAACTATTTTCATTGGGTGTGTAACCATATAAAGTTTTATTCATGTAAACAGAACAACAATTTATTCTTTTACTTAAATGAATAACCGTATTACAATAAACATGATCAAATCATATTCATGCTCAACGCAAACACCAAATAACACTTATTTAGTTTCAACACTAATCCCGAAATTATAGGGAGTGTGCGATGATGATCATATCAATCTTGGAACCACTTCCAACACACATCGTCACTTCACCCTTAACTAGTCTCTGTTTATTCTGCAACTCCCGTTTCGAGTTACTAATCTTAGCAACTGAACTAGTATCAAATACTTAGGATTTGCTATAAACACTAGTAAAGTACACATCAATAACATGTATATCAAATATACTTATGTTCACTTTGCCATCCTTCTTATCCGCCAATCACTTGGGGTGATTCCGTTTTCGGTGACCAGTCCCTTTGCAGTAGAAGCACTTAGTCTCAGGCTTAGGACCAGACTTGGGCTTCTTCACTTGAGCAGCAACTTGCTTGCCGTTCTTCTTTAAGTTCCCCTTCTTCCCTTTGCCCTTTTCTTGAAACTAGTGGTCTTATCAACCATCAACACTTGATGTTTTTCTTGATTTCTACCTTCATTGATTTCATCATCACGAAGAGCTTGGGAGTTGTTTCCGTTATACCTTGCATATTATAGTTCATCACGAAGTTCTACTAACTTGGTGATGGTGACTAGAGAATTCTGTCAATCACTATCTTATCTGGAAGATTAACTCCCACTTGATTCAAGCAATTGTAGTACCCAGACAATCTGAGCACATGCTCACTAGTTGAGCGATTCTCCTCCATCTTTTAGCTATAGAATTTGCTGGAGACTTTATATCTCACAACTCGGGTATTTGCTTGAAATATTAACTTCAACTCCTGGAACATCTCATATGGTCCATGACGTTCAAAATGTCTTTGAAGTCCCGATTCTAAGCCGTTAAGCATGGTGCACTTAAACTATCAAGTAGTCATCATATTGAGCTAGCTAAATGTTCATAACGTTTGCATCTGCTCCTGCAATAGGTCTGTCACCTAGCAGTGCATCAAGGACATAATTCTTCTGTGCAGCAATGAGGATAATCCTCAGATCACGGATCCAATCCGCATCATTGCTACTAACATCTTTCAACACAATTTTCTCTAGGAACATATCAAAATAAACACAGGGAAGCAACAACGCGAGCTATTGATCTATAATTTGCAAAATACTACCAGGACTAAGTTCATGATAAATTTAAGTTCAATTAATCATATTACTTAAGAACTCCCACTTAGACAGACATCCCTCTAATCCTCTAAGTGATCACGTGATCCAAATCAACTAAACCATGTCCGATCATCACGTGAGATGGAGTAGTTTCAATGGTGAACATCACTATGTTGATCATATCTACTATATGATTCACGCTCGACCTTTCGGTCTCCGTGTTCCGAGGCCATATCTGTATATGCTAGGCTCGTTAAGTATAACCTGAGTATTCCGCGTGTGCAACTGTTTTGCACCCGTTGTATTTGAACGTAGAGCCTATCACACCCGATCATCACGTGGTGTCTCAGCACGAAGAACTTTCGCAACGGTGCATACTCAGGGAGAACACTTCTTGATAATTTAGTGAGAGATCATCTTATAATGCTACCGTCAATCAAAGCAAGATAAGATGCATAAAAAGATAAACATCACATGCAATCAATATAAGTGATATGATATGGCCATCATCATCTTGTGCTTGTGATCTCCATCTCCGAAGCACCGTCATGATCACCATCATCACCGGCGCGACACCTTGATCTCCATCGTAGCATCGTTGTCGTCTCACCAATCTTATGCTTCCACGACTATCACTACCGTTTAGTAATAAAGTAAAGCATTACATCGCGATTGCATTGCATACAATAAAGCGACAACCATATGGCTCCTGCTAGTTGCCGATAACTTGGTTACAAAACATGATCATCTCATACAATAAAATTCAGCATCATGCCTTGACCATATCACATCACAACATGCCCTGCAAAAACAAGTTAGACGTCCTCTACTTTGTTGTTGCATGTTTTACATGGCTGCTACGGGCTTAAGTAAGAACCAATCTCACCTACGCATCAAAACCACAACGATAGTTTGTCAAATAGACTCCGTTTTAACCTTCGCAAGGACCGGGCGTATCCATACTTGGATCAACTAAAGTTGGAGAGGCAGTCGCCCGCAAGCCATCTCTGTGCAAAGCATGTCGAGGGAACCGGTCTCGCGTAAGCGTACGCGTAAGGTTGGTCCGGGTTGTCTCGTCCAACAATACCGCCGAACCAAAGTATGACATGCTGGTAGGCAGTATGACTTGTATCGTCCACAACTCACTTGTGTTCTACTCGTGCATATAACATGAACATAAATAACCTGGCTCTGATACCACTATTGGGTTTCGAAGTAATTTCAAAAATTTTCCTACGCACACGCAAGATCATGTGATGCATAGCAACGAGAGGAGAGAGTGTTGTCTACGTACCCACGCAGACCGACTGCGGAAGCGTTGACGCAACGTAGAGGAAGTAGTCGTACGTCTTCCCGATCCAACCGATCAAGCACCGAAACTACGGCACCTCCGAGTTCGAGCACACGTTCAGCTCGATGACGATCCCCGGACTCCGATCCAGCAAAGTGTCGGGGAAGAGTTCCGTCAGCACGACGGCGTGGTGACGATCTTGATGAACTACAGCAGCAGGGCTTCGCCTAAACTCCGCTACAGTATTATCGAGGAATATGGTGGCTGGGGGCGCCGCACACGGCTAAGGAATAGATCACGTGGATCAACTTGTTGTACCTTTGGTGCTAGCCCTGCCCCTCTATTTATATGTTGAGCCCCGGGGTCGAAACTTGGAGCAAAAGCCTCCTCAAAGTCGGTTTTGCCCGAAAGGCAAGAGTCCCACTCGGACTCCAGGACCAAACGCCACAATCCTTGGCGTCTGGCCCAGACGCCATGGGCCTCGGCGTCTGGCCCAGGGCCAGACGCCAGGGTCTCCGGCGTTTGGCCCCCTGGCCTCCGCAAAACTCCTTTTGCACCGACCTAAAGCCTCATGGGCTTGACCCCTTGGCCTAACCATATCATCCAATATATGAATCTTTACGTCTCGACCATTTCGAGACTCCTCGTCATGTCCCCGATCTCATCCGGGACTCCGAACTCCTTCGGTACATCAAAACATGTAAACTCATAATATAACTGTCATTGTAACCTTAAGCGTGCGGACCCTACGGGTTCGAGAACAATGTAGACATGACCGAGACACGTCTCTGGTCAATAACCAATAGCGGGACCTGGATGCCCATATTGGCTCCTACATATTCTACGAAGATCTTTATCGGTCAGACCGCATAACAACATACGTTGTTCCCTTTGTCATCGGTATGTTACTTGCCCGAGATTCGATCGTCGGTGTCCAATACCTAGTTCAATCTCGTTACCGGCAAGTCTCTTTACTCGTTCCGTAATACATCATCTCACAACTAACATATTAGTTGTAATGCTTGCAAGGCTTATGTGATGTGTATTACCGAGAGGGCCCAGAGATACCTCTCCGACAATCGGAGTGACAAATCCTAATCTCGAAATACGCCAACCCAACATCGACCATTGGAGACACCTGTAGTACTCCTTTATAATCACCCAGTTACGTTGTGACGTTTGGTAGTACCCAAAGTGTTCCTCCGGTAAACGGGAGTTGCATAATCTCATAGTCATAGGAACATGTATAAGTCATGAAGAAAGCAATAGCAACATACTAAACGATCGGGTGCTAAGCTAATGGAATGGGTCATGTCAATCAGATCATTCTACTAATGATGTGAACTCGTTAATCAAATAAAAACTCATTGTTCATGGTTAGGAAACATAACCATCTTTGATTAACGAGCTAGTCAAGTAGAGGCATACTAGTGACACTTTGTTTGTCTATGTATTCACACATGTATTATGTTTCCGGTAAATACAATTCTAGCATGAATAATAAACATTTATCATGATTATAAGGAAATAAATAATAACTTTATTATTGCCTCTAGGGCATATTTCCTTCAGCTGCTAGACACGGCGGGGCAGCATAGAGACGACAGTGGCTGCGTCTACGATGGCGAGGCGGTTGTGGCTGCGTCGACCATGGTGGGGGAGAGCGAGGGAGAGGCGTTGGGGGCAAATGGAGGTGTCCAGGTGGTCGATGGGGCGATGTGGAGGCGACCAGACGTCCAGGGGCGCGGGCGGCAAGCAGGTGCATCATGGCAAGCTCGCACTCGTCGGCGTCACCTCCCTGCCTGCCTGGCGGGGACGAAGCAGCTGGCTGGCACGGGCCAGCATAGTGCTGGGCCGCCAGGTGGGCTGGATGGTGGATTCGGCTAGGTAAGATCATTTTCCTTTTATTTTCTGTTTTCTTTTATTTCTGCAAGTTTGTGGCATTTCTAAAAATATCTAGACACTTTCAAAAATCACCAAACTATGCATGCCCACTTTATAATATACATCCAGCATGGAACATTTCAGTTTAGGATTATCTGGACATTTAAAATATTTACTAGCAATTAAATGCCCAAATGCAATTAACATATGATTTAATCCAGTGACCTTGGGATGATCTAGAAAATCATGCACCATTTTTGTCAGAGGTTTAAGGCCAAGGCAAAGATGGTGAACCTTCTAGAAGGGCATTTTGAAAATAATTTTAGTAAACCCTAGTTGGTTTCAGGGGGTTCTGGGGGTTCTGTCATCCCCATTTCCAAGTTTCTTGTCAAAGTAAACATGATGCGAACATTCTAATGTGTGAACTAGCTAGGGTGTGATAGCTTGCTATGCAAATGCATCGACATTCGCCCGTAGGAAGGCGACGAGCGTGCTTTCCTATTTGCTGTCAAGGGTGGAGCTTATGGTGAAAGCTCCGCCCGTGCGATCCTCCTTGATGGGTACCTTCTTGGTTTCTGGTGGGGCCACTCTGGACTTCTTGCTCTTGTCGGTAGAGCTCTTTGGCATGACCTCAGCGGGAACGCAGCACTCTGAAGAGGCACGTTTGCCAGAGTGAGTGCGGGAGCCCTTGCTGGAGCCAGGAGCCTTGGCAGCGGCCGAAGCCTTGCCAGTTTTCTTCTCGGTGGCGGGAGCAAGTATCTTGGCGGCGGACGCTACAACTGCCACTTGATAGAGTTGATCAGCACAAATGAGCGCATCCCTCTTGTCGCAGCTGACAGTGATGATGCTCATTAGGCCGGGCATCTTCAGCTTGTTGTACGCGTAGTGTGACGCTGCCATGAACTTGGCTAGTGTGGGACGGCCAAGGATCCCATTATATGGCAATGGGATCTCGGCGACATCGAAAACAATCCCCTCTATCCTTTAGTTTAGGTGCCCACCAAACATGACTGGTAGCGTGACCTTTCCCTTAGGCTGCCTTCTCCCTGTATTGATCCCTTGGAACGTGCCTGTTTCCTCAAGATCTTCGTCAGGGATCTGGAGCCTCTTGATCACGTTGGGCGAGATCAAGTTCAAATCGGCCCCATGTCAACTAACATTTTCGTGACCTTGAGGTTGCACATCGTTGGTGAGACCAACAATGACAAACACCCGACCACGGTTGTGTGATCAGGGTGATCCTCGGCATCAAAAATGATAGGCGTGTGGGACCACCTTAGTGGCTTCTAGGCGTCGACCATCGGTTCTGTCGCATTAATCTCACGCGCCCATTGTTTAAGTTGGCGGTGGGAGGAATGCAACGAGGCACCTCCGTCGACGCACATGACCTCTGTCAATTTTTGAAACTCATGCTCGGTGGACTCGTCATCATCATCATGATTGTCATCCTCCTCTTTCTTGTCACGGCCTGGGTCAGGCCTCTCTTGTTGCTTCTCATTGTCGTCGCGACCTCCTTGGCAACCGTGCTTCTTGCCGGATCCCTCAGCGCCAGCTTGGCCCTTCTCTTTGTCTTGTCCCTCATAATTGGCCCTCTGCTTCTCCATTAGCTGCTCAATTTGGCAGCAGTTTTGGAGGTCGTGGCCCTTGGTATGGTGAATCTTTCAATACTGCTTGTCAGAGCCCTCTGACTTGCCGGCAGCCGCTAAGGCCCGGTAGGCATTGCACCCGACAATCTCCTTGCCGGGGTCATCAATCTTAGCCTTCTTAGCGGTGACGGGGTTGCCGGATTCCTCGACGGCAAGCACAATCTTGCCCTTGCGCTTCCTGTTGCGTCATCGACCCTTCTTTGCCGGGGTGACGACGTCTTCATCTTAAGAGTCACTTCCTGCATCGGCATCTTCACCGGGGTACTTTCTTCCTTCCTCAGCTGGGGCACATCTGTCGACCAGAACATACAGTTCGGCAACATCTGCAACCTTGTTCATTGCCAGCTCTTCACGCATCTTACGATTGTGCATGTTCTGGTGGAACGTGCTGATGACAGAGGCAGGATGAACATCGGGGATGTTGTACTACACACGGCTGAATCTTTGTATGTACTTGCACAAGCATTCGCCGTCCCTCTGAGGGATCACGTGCAAATCGCTTGCCTGGCCAGGAGCTACGTGGCCGCCCGTGAAGGCGCCAACAAACTCGTGGCACATTGAGGGAGTCCGGGATTAAGGGGTCTTTGGGCAGCCGGACTATGTACTTTGGCCGGACTGTTGGACTATGAAGATACAAGATTGAAGACTTCGTCCCGTGTCTGGATGGGACTCTGCTTTGCGTGGAAGGCAAGCTTGGCAATTCAGGTATGTAGATCTCCTTCTCTGTAACCGACTCTGTGTAACCCTAGCCCCCTCTAGTGTCTATACAAACCAGAGGGTTTAGTCCGTAGGACGACAACAATCATAATCATAGGCTAGCTTCTAGGGTTTAGCCTCTACGATATCGTGGTAGATCAACTCTTGTAATACTCATATAATCAAGATCAATCAAGCAAGAAGTAGGGAATTACCTCCATCGAGAGGGCCCGAACCTGGGTCAACATTGTGTCCCCCGCCTCCTGTTACCATTAGCCTTAGACGCACAGTTCGGGACCCCTACCCGAGATCTTACGGTTTTGACACCGACATTGGTGCTTTCATTGAGAGTTCCATTGTGCCGTCCTGATAAGGCTTGATGGCTCGCCTTATTGTCAAGGACAACGTCACCTCTAGAGGAACCCTGGCTGTAGGCCAGACTCTCCAGCGGGGCGGCTTCGTCATGGCCACATGTTCGGCGGCCACGCCGACGATGACTTCTCAGGTCATCAAGAACTGCCTCCACGTGAGCTCGGAATTCACCGAGAAGATGGATCAATAGAGCTCTCCTCCCTGAACGAGCTCTTGGATCGCATCGCCGCCCTGAGGGTCGCCATGGACTATGATTGGATCAGGCTTAAACCCGACCAAAGGGAGATTAACTCTCCATCGGTCACCCACCAGATAGCGGTGGTGGAGGAACAAAATAGCGATTCTTCCTCTATTTTAAGGACGAACTATGTCCGGATTCCTGAGCTCTCAGTGCCGGATACCCGTCTATGGGAGCACATGGCCCAAGCTCCGAACTTAGAATCGGGCAACAGGGCCACACATATTGGGCAACATCCTGGAGTCCGAGCTGCCAAGCTCGGGAGCTCCTTTGCCCCTGGGTCTCAGATCGGATCAGGATTTGGACTTAAGTCTACCCACCCACCCAGACGCAAGTGATCTTTCCCACATTAGACAAGAGCCCCAATGTAACGCCCCGAGACCGACGCTCCAGAAGACTTCCAGCTATTCCGAGTTTCGTCGTGTGTTTCTTTTGTGCTTGCTCTTTTATTTTTGCATTGCATCATGTCATCATGCCATCATATCATTAATTTTATAACACTTTTAAATAAATTGCATAGATCGTTGATCTATTTAAATTGAGGGATATTCACATGGTGATTTCTCTTTAAAACATATTCAAAGTCTCCTACTATTATTACGGAGCTATAATAAATATTTCATTTTTAAAATTGATCATAACACACTTGCAAAATATCCCATGCCTTTTTCTGCTCCGAGTTGACCTCAAAACCTTGTCAATAATTGTTTCTCTATTTACCGGAGCCCCACCAAAAATATCAACATTTTTGGACCTTTCAAACGTGCACTTCTTATTCAAACTCATTTGAATTTATTTCAAACGAGTTCGAATCCAATCTTCGCGCACATGCTCATTTATAGTTTTCTTTGATCAAGCTCATTTTTATGAGTCCAGGAAAATTGTCTTCATTGTCAAATTCTTTCCCTAACCCTCCTTTTTTCCCTCTAATTTCTTTTCTACTAAAGAGTTAAAGAAGAGCAAGGAAGAAGCCCAGCAGCCCAGTCGCCTGCGCCGGGCCATTTGCCTCTAAAGGCCCAGCTCAAACCCTAGCCCCGAAGGCCAGCCCAGCCTCTATCCCTCGCTAACCCTAGCACCAGGGGAGAGCCTCCTGCTCGATCCCCTGGTCCCCTCCCTTGTGCTGCAACTCCCCTTCGTCTCGATCCCCATCGCGCGCACGCATCAAGCCAGGGAGTGGAGCTCCCTGCGCCTGGTCCCCTCGCCGGCTTGCCGCCTCCACCGCGATTCCTCCTCCATCGTGCCGTCTCTTCCTTCCTCCTCGTCGCCACCAAACCGCCTCGACTTCGCCGCCGGCAGCAGCAGCAGCTGCTACACCCTCTCACCGATGCTGCGCCGGGCCTCCCGCGCCGCCACTAGAGGCCAACTCCGGCGCCCCCTGCCTCACATCTCCCTCCTCGTGCCAGGGAGAGGAGCTCCCTCTTCCTCGCCGCCCTTCGGCTCGTCATCGCTCCGGCCTCACTCCTCCTCGACGACGTCATCGCCGCCAAGCTCCTCCATCCTCGCGTCGTCCCGCAACCCTCTGTCGTGCCTGCGCATGCCCAACCTCCGTCCCGCACCCGCAACCATGCTCTGGATCGAGAGGAGCTCAATCCCGAGCGCCTTCAGCCCGTCCGACCTCCTCTGCCTCGCTGGCCTCCAACGTTGACCGAGCACCTCCATCCCCATGGTGCTGCGACCCCATCACTATTCCTGCTTGTGAGCGTCGCTCGAGGCCAGCGCCTCGCCATTGCTTCGAACCAGGGGCCGACGCCCCCATCACCCGTCGTCTTTGGGCCAAGCTGCCGCTGTCGCTTCCTTCGACTGATGCTGCCGCCTCTTTGCCAAGGCCATCGCCGAGTTACCCCAGGACCCGTGGAGTCATGCACGGGAAAACCAAGTCTGAAGACTACCGTGGCCGTGTATCTCGCCCAGTACCACTACCGTTCCTCAATACCGCCAAGTTCGACTACACGATGACGCATCAAGTATCTCTACCGCGTCTACGGGATCGCCAAGAACAAGTACCTACAAGTACCTCGACGACCTGCCAAGTACCCCTTCGGATCGCCAAGTTCATCTACCACGTGTACCACTATCGTCGACCCCGGACATCTACGAAAACATCTACTTCCACTACCGTCGCGAGAAAGACTACCTCCACTACGGCCCGTGAACGACTACTTCCACTACGAACGCGTTCCGCCCCGAACGCACGCTTCAAAGGTATAACCCGAGACGACGTCCGTGGACCAAATGCTTGTGTGATGTATGAAATGCTTGTGTTTGAACCGTGATCGAGTTGTCGCTTGCGATGCCCCTCTTTTGCCTAGCCACCGTCATGTGGGACCCCCGGTATCCGGGATCACCCCCACCATCTTTGCATGTTCTGCACATCCACACTTTCGTTCGCACTGACATCTTGATGAGTTATCGGGACCGGAATGTTGCCGTGGCACCATTTCCGTTTCACCGTCGTCGCACCTTTTTCCTTCCTCCATGGCGACAAATGCCTCGTATCATGCTCATGTTAACGTTTTCATAAAATTGCATAAACTTGTATATGTCATCCGCATCATGTTAACAACATTTAAATGTTTGAAATTGTGTTTGCATTAAATAGCTAAATGACATATGGGGATTTTCCAAAATTGTTGTTTGTTGTTTCCGGCCTCATTTAAACTTGCCTAAATAGGTGGTTTGCTTATGCTTCACCCCTTGCCATGTTAATTAACATTTAATAATTGTTGAGTATCTTAACCGAGAGTAAACTAAATAATTTGATGTGGTGTTTTGTTAATATGCAACTCGTTGCATATTGAGCTCCACTTAATTTTTAGTATTGTTTGTTGCACTTTGCCATGCCATGCCTCATTAAACCGGACATGCATCATACTTGTTTGTGCATCATGACATGTTTATTGCTTGTGTGTTTACCATATTGTTTGCTTCTTTCCGGTTTGCTTCTCTCGTTAGCTTCGGGTTCGTTCTGGAGTTGTGAGGATTCGCTCGACTACGTCCGTTTGTCTTCTTCATGGACTCGTTCTTCTTCCTTGCGGGATTTCAGGCAAGATGACTATTACCCTCGATATCACTTCTATCTTTGCTTGCTAGTTGCTCCGTTCTTTCGCTATGTTGCGCTACCTATCACTTGTTTACCATGCCTCCCATATTGCCATGTCAGCCTCTAACCTTTTTCACCCTTCCTAGCAAACCGTTGTTTGGCTATGTTACCGCTTTTGCCCGGCCCATCTTATAGCGTTGTTAGTTGCAGGTGAAGTTGAAGATTTCTCCATGGTGGACAGGATTATGATTGGGATATCACAATATCTCTTATATTATTAATGCATCTATATATTTGGTAAAGGGTGGAAGACTCTGCCTTTTGCCTGGTGTTTTGTTCCACTCTTGCCGCCCTAGTTTCCATCATACCGGTGTTATGTTCCCGAATTTGCATTCCTTATGCGGTTGGGTGATTTATGGGACCCCCTTGACAGTTCGCTTTGAATAAAACTCCTCCAGCAAGGCCCAACATTGGTTTTAACATTTGCCACCTAAGCCTTTTTCCCTTGGGTTCTGGAGACTCAAGGGTCATCTTTATTTACCC
>NC_041385.1:331026488-331053559 GCF_002162155.2 Triticum dicoccoides | reverse complement strand
AGTGTTGGTCCAAACTAGAGCACCGTGCGGGACCATTCCTTGGCAACTTGGGTTACGTCGGTTCCTGTACGCTTCGCTTATCCGGTGTGCCCTAAGAACGAGATATGTGCAGCTCCTATCGGGATTTGTCGGCACAGTCGGGTGGTCTTGCTGGTCTTGTTTTACCATTGTCAAAATGTCTTGTAAACCGGGATTCCGAGTCTGATCGGGTCTTCCTGGGAGAAGGTATATCCTTCGTTGATCGCGAGAGCTTATCATGGGCTAAGTTGGGACACCCCTGCAGGGTATATTATCTTTCGAAAGCCATGCCTGCGGTTATGAGGCAGATGGGAATTTGTTAATGTCCGGTTGTAGATAACTTGACACTTGACCTCTTTAAAATACATCAACAGCGTGTGTAGCCGTGATGGTCTCTTTTCGGCGGAGTCCGGGAAGTGAACACGGTTTTGGGTTATGTTTGATGTAAGTAGGAGTTCAGGATCACTTCTTGATCATTGCTAGTTCACGACCGTTCCGTTTGCTCTCTTCTCGCTCTTATTTGCGTATGTTAGCCACCATATTTGCTTAGTGCTTGCTGCAACTCCACCTCATTACCACTTCCTACCCATAAGCTAAAATAGTCTTGAGCTCGCGGGTTTTGAAATTGCTGAGTCCTCGTGACTCGCCAGATACTATCACAACAGTTGCAGGTGCCGATGATACCAGTGCAGGTGATGCAACTGAGCTCAGATGGGAGCTCAATGAAGATCTTAGTTGTTGCTATGTTTCGCTTCATGTTGATCAGTAGTGGATCCCAGTTGGGACGATCGGGGATCTAGCAGTTGGGTTATCTTCTTTTCTTTTGGCTTCTTCCGTAGTCGGACTATATGTGTGTACTCTGAATGATGTATGATTTATTTATGTTCATTGTGTGAAGTGGTGATTGTAAGCCAACTCTTTATCCCATTCTTGTTCATTACATGGGATTGTGTGAAGATGACCCTTCTTGCGACAAAACCACAATGCGGTTATGCCTCTAAGTCTTGCTTCGACACGTGGGAGATATAGCCGCATCGTGGGTGTTACACCCAAGAGACAGTACATCACTTCTGGGCCAGATTCCTCCTTGTAATGAGCAAGGTTAAGGACTGTCGTGAGGAACACGCAATCTCATTCTTTTGAAAAAATTGCAGGGACAAGGGAATTCTCAACGCCATAAGTCACCATGACATAGCACACTTTGCCGGCTTGGCGGCCATAGTACAGAAGTACTGTGCAATGGAAAGCGCGGGAAAACCCAAACAAAATTCTGGAATCCTCTGGCTCTCACTAAACCCCTCGTCTGAACTAAAAGGGTGTGCTCTTGCAAGTCACCCAATCCAATTACAAAAAAGCCAAAGCCCTTTACAGGGCGTAGAATCGTACTGGAGGGATGGCTCAACAGGTCATGCAAAATTCACAGCACACCGGGCATCACACCAACACAGCCTTAGAGCATGTTGGATACTCCGGCAGGTGGCCAAGAGCGGCGAGGACCTTCTCATCAACAATACCGTAGAGCACCATCCCGCGGAGAATAACAATACATTACGGACAGTCTCCGAGACTTTCGCCTCAAACAATAGGCGCAAGCGAGCACTCCGCAACCTCGCCGAAGACTGCCATGTTGTAGCAATAAATCCATGGAACAACACGTCCATAAGCTTCAATGCTAGTGATGAACCTCAATTCCGAACAGTCCGAGCACCAGCCGCTTTGGTCCTTAGTCCAATTGTGGACGGCTTCCAGCATACTAAAGTGCTCATGGACGGCGGCAGCGGATTAAACCTCATCTATGAGGAAACTCTTAACAATATGGAAATAGATAAGAGCCGCATTGAGCAAAGCAGCACGGCCTTTAGAGGAATCATCCCTAGTCGGGAGGCACGATGCGCGGAAAAAATTACGCTGGATGTGGTATCGACATGCCGGAGAATTATAGGTCTGAAGAAATCACATTCCAAGTGGCCCCGTTCAGTAGTGGATACCACGCCCTTTTAGGGCGGGATGCATTCACAAGCTTCCAAGCTATACCCCATTATGGGTACATGAAGCTCAAGATGCCTGGGCCCAATGGAATCATCACCCTAGCTAGTGATCCGGACATAGCACTCCGCGCCGAAAATAAAACCGCTGCACTAGCCCTGGAGGCATCATCCGAAGCCCTCGCAGCCGAAGAGTTAACCGCGCTGCACTCTACAGTGGACAGGGACGACGTGATACTCGACAAACGACCCAAGTCCACCTCTTTTGAACCAGCAGATGAAATAGTAAAATTCCAGGTCCACCCAATGGACCCTACAAAAACAGCATCAATTGGGGCACAGCTGAACCCCACAATATACGCCGCACTACGAGAGTTCTTGTGCGAGAATTGGGACATCTTCGCCTGGCATCCTTCAGACATGCCAGGTGTCCCACGCAGGTTGGCCGAGCATAGCCTAAACATACTAAAGGTATACAAGCTGGTCAAGCAGACTCTTCGGCGCTTTTCAGAACCCAAGCGACAAGCCATGGGAAAGAGCTAGCCAAGCTACTCGAGGGCAGATTCATCAGAGAAATAAAACATCCGGACTAGCTAGCAAACCTGGTGATGGTACCAAAGAAGGACAAATCCTGGCGCCTATGCATCGATTTCAAGGACCTCAATAAGGCTTGCCCTAAGGATCCCTTCCCCCTCCCCTGCATCGATCAAATCATCGACGCTACCGCAGGACACGACTCATTGTGTTTCCTCTATGCATACTCCGGATACCATCAAATCAAGATGGCGGAGTCCGATCAAGCCGCAACGGCATTCATCACTCCATACATCCCCTTCTATTTTAACACCATGCCTTTCGGGCTCAAAAATGTCGGTGGAACCTATCAATGCATGATTCAGACATGCTTGGAAACACAAATCGGCAAAACAGTGGAGGCATACGTAGACGATGTGGTCATCAAAACCAGACATGTTGAATCTTTAATAGACGACTTGAGGCTTACGTTCGACAATCTCCGAACATACGACATCAAGCTCCATCCGGAAAAATGCATTTTCGGCATACCTGCCGGAAAACTCCTAGGCTTTATCGTTTCCAATGGAGGAATTGAAGCAAATCCGGCTAAAATCTGAGTTCTTTCATAGTTGGCTACCCCAACAGACCTTAAGAAAATCCAGAAATTAACTGTATGTGTGGCTGCCTTAAGCCGCTTTATCTCCCGATTAGGAGAAAAGGCACTACCTCTTTATCGCCTTCTTCGACACACCAAACACTTCGAGTGGACGGATGCGGCTACGGACGGACTGGAGGAAATAAAATCCCTCTTGGCCACCAATCCAATCCTGGCCGCGCCAAATATCGGCGAACCTATGCTGTTATATATAGCTGCAACACACCAGGTTGTAAGCGCAGTGCTCTTCGTCGAACGAGAGACAGATGGACATAAGTTCCCGCTTCAAAAGCCGATATACTATGTATCCACTATCCTCACTCCATGCAAGTCACGGTACCCACATTATCAAAAGATAGCATACGCGGTCTTCATGGCAACCTGAAAACTACGACACTACTTTTAAGAGTATTCAATCACGGTGGCCTCCGAAGTACCACTCAATGACATAATAAATAACCGCAGTGCCACGGGCCGGATTGCTAAATGGGCTATGGAGCTCCTCCCGTTTGATATAACATACAAACCATGGCGAGCCATTAAGTCGCAAGTATTGGCTGACTTCATCGCCGAATGGACAGAAGCCGAACTCCCTAAAGAGTATGGCGCGTACTCCAATTGGATCATGCACTTTGATGGCTCTAATATGCTGGCTGGTCTAGGGGCAGGCGTTGTCCTGACATCCCCCACCAGAGATACAGTCCAATACGTACTCCGAATACTATACACATATTCCAACAATGCAGCCGAATATGAGGCCCTGTTGCATGGTCTCCGGATGGCAGTCTCCATGGGCATTCAACGCCTGGAAGTGTGTGGGGATTCAAACCTCGCAATATCTCAAATAAATGGAGACTTTGACGCCAAGGACCCAAAAATGGTGGCCTACCGCAATGCCGTCCTCAAAATGTCAGCTCGGTTCGAGGGGCTTGAATTCCACCATGTCGTCCGAGAAAACAACCAAGCGGTGGATATCCTCACCCGCATCGGCGCTAAGAGCGACCCCGTCCCACCTAATATCTTTTTGGAACGACTGTTTAAGCCATCTGTGGTATGGGAAGGGGAGACCGACAATACCAGTCCGGATCCGAATACAACCCCAGATCCCGAACAATCTGACGTAATCGGAGGCTCCGCCACCGAAATAACACCTTTAGCCCACACTATTATAGCTGTCATCGCCCCGTGGACAGAACCCTTCTTAGCCTACTTAAATAGGCAAGAACTCCCTGAGGACCAAAATGAGGCACGTTGCATTGTGCGGCACTCTAAAGCCTACAAAGTCCACGAGGGAGAGCTTTATAAGAAAAGCGTGACTGTTGTGCTCCAAAGATGCATCTCCGAAGAGGAAGGATGGCAGCTCTTGCCCGAAATTCATGCCGGACTCGGCGGCTACCATGCCGCAGCCCGGGCGCTTGTAATCAAGGCCTTCCGTACATGTTTCTACTGGCTGACAGCCTGGGCAGACGCACAGGACCTTGTCCAACATTCCGTTGGTTGCCAGCTTTTTGCAAATCAAAGCCATATGCCACCTATCGCTCTCCAAACAATCCCCATAACTTGGCCCTTTGTGGTCTGGGCGCTCGATATGGTTGGACCCCTTAAAGGAGGAAGCCATAAGAAGAAATACTTGTTGGTCATGGTCGATAAATTCACCAAATGGATAGAAGCCAAACTAGTTAAAAGGACTGAGTCCCGACCAGTGATAGACTTCATATCCGGGGTCGTACACCGTTACGGTGTCCCCCACAGCATCATCACCGATCACGGCTCAAACTTCACAGCCGACGAGGTGAAAACTTGGTGCGTCAAAATGGGCGTAAAGCTTGATTATGCATCCGTCTATCACCCTCAAACAAACGATCAAGTCGAACGAGAGAATGGTCTTATGATGAGCGGCATTAAACCCAGACTAGTGCGATCCTTGAAGGAATCAGATACGCACTGGGTCGAGGAGCTCGACGCCGTACTATGGGGGCTGCGGACAACGCCAAATCACACAACCGGATACACACCATTTTTTATGGTGTACGGCGCAGAGGCAGTGCTACCCTGCATTATCATCCATGACTCACCTCGAGTGCACATGTACAAAGATAGAGAAGCCAAGATGGATCGACAGGACAGCTTAGATGCCCTGGAGGAGGAGCGTGGCATCACAAAGGCCCATTCCGCATTATATCAACAGCAGGCTCGAAGGTATCAAAGTAGAGAAGTATGGGCCAAAACTTATAACATTGGCGAACACGTTCTACGCCTACCAGAGAAGAAAAAGTACAAGCTCAAGCCCAAGTGGGAGGGTCCCTTCATCATTGATAAAGTTCTCACCGGAGGAGCGTACCGTCTGCGTGATGCATCAGATAATCGACTCGAGCCGAACCCATGGAACGCAGCCAGACTCCAAAGATTCTACGCCTAGTGCCGAACTCTGTGTTTGTCTCCTTACCTCCATCTTCCTTTTTAAATTATATCCTCTCTCTCTTTCTTTTTCATATATATATAGCCTTAAAAGCTTCAAGTATGCTTTGACCAAACACTCCTGCCGTGCTATGCACGCTCAATATACCTGGGGGCTTCTTATACATAAGCTTAATATAATTATCTTCTAGGCTTTATGCCCACCACAGATGCGTCATTTCTCCATATGTGCCTTTTTTTCACCACTATATGCATCGATATGACTTAAGTTTTGGCCAAGCTGGGTTGTCTGGATCTTGTGTTTATGCCCTACATTCCCGTTAATTCGGCTAGGGCATAAGGGGAGCACCTCTGTGATTGTTACTGCCGGGTCAGCCGGATGTGTACCTCAGACTGGGTGAAGCCGAAAGCTAGCATTCTTAAGGGAATATTTGGTCGGTGAACAAAAGATGTCTTTTACTTATTGCAAAACATGCCCCCAGATGCTTATATCCTGCGTCATTTTTCGCAGTGCGGACATGCACATTAATGCATGCGCACCCAGGGAAAGGAACCCTTAACGGAACTATTCTCCCTGGAAGATGTTTCTTACTACCCATGTAATATAACATAGCTAGTTGGGTACTTGTCTATTCAAGCACTTGTGACCCCTACGCGTGGTTTCCATGCGTGCCTCGGTTTTCACATAACTGAGCGGGTATTCGGATACACTCCAGACTGTCGGGTCCATAGGTTGAAGCGGAAAGGTCCGCCAAGACAAATGGTTTACAATCCGGCTAGGGACAAAATATGACCTTTGAAGTACAAAGTCACTTAGACTGACTAAACTCTTCTTCTATACCATCCAACAGGTT
The DNA here is from genome assembly GCF_002162155.2 of Triticum dicoccoides. NCBI lineage: Eukaryota > Viridiplantae > Streptophyta > Magnoliopsida > Poales > Poaceae > Triticum > Triticum dicoccoides. The sequence goes on along the minus strand of NC_041385.1, from coordinate 331,047,113 downwards.
GTCTAGCCTACAATCCTGTTGGGAATACTTCACGGCTAAAGCTACCTAGTCATATACCAGACTAATGGGGATCTATTTCCCATCTGGCCCTACAGGTTCGACCTCAGCCATGTGGTTCGGGTCAGTTTTGGTGTATCGTGTCTTCACCATGGCCCAGGCCTCCCTTGCACCTTGTCGACAGGCCGATATCTTCCATAATCAGAAGCGCCTGCGCTCTCCCTTGAGCATCTTCACGAGCTCTCCCATGCCTTCGGGCAGGGATGCAGATGGCCACAAGGCCTGGGCAATACCCTGCATCACCTGCCAAATTTGTCCGCGCAACTGTGAGAGCTCTTGCAGAAGATCGCCTGTAGTCCGGACATCTCCTGTTCGGGACGACCTGTCAGCATACCTACAGACATAATTCTATTAGCCCGCTTCTTCGCCGAACTTTATAAAGGTTTGTTCGAGCACTTACTAAAAATGCCGCGTCGAAGCCTCCTATTCTCCTTCACGGAGTCAGCAAGCTGGGTCCAAACATCCTTTAATTCAACATCCAGTCGAGTCTTCGCGTCCTAGAGATCATTCTTCTCCCATATAACTTTTGTAAGCACGCGCTCGCCTGCATTTAGCTATCGTTGAGCATGTTGTTCATCCTCCGATACGATCTCCAGATTACCTTTGGGATTGTCTGTAGAATCTATTGTTAGATTTGCATGCATGCCGAATACTAACTGGTATATGTCAATATATTCTTTTCGAACAAGACAAGTATTACCAGATGAGGCCTTCTTGGACTCCTCCATTCCGGCGACTGCGGCCCGTAGCTAGGCTTTGCACTCCTCCATCTCTTTAGACAGCTGGGTATACTTCTCTATAAGAACCTATGCATATAATTAATCCTTAAATCAGTTGTGCCAACTGTTTCTAGTCTTAGGGGCTACTGATATATATACTTATCAAATTTTCTTACCTGTATATCCTTTACATTCTGGTCCGTAGCTTTGGCGAGGCCATCTTGAGCATCTCGGATGTACGCGTCCCTTGAGTTGAAGGCGTTGAAAGCCTCTTCAGAGAAATCAGGGTCGCGTAGTGTGGCCCGCCGGCGCCTATGATTCATGGCGCTCTCCACTTTAGAGTTCGTAGCGGAGAATCTATCCGCATCCTCTATAGGAGAACCGTCCCACGTTGTCCCCGCATTGACCTCCACCCTTGGGTCCGGCCTCAGAGTCCGGTTGGTGGAGGCGTGGCCGGCAGGCCCTCCGGATATAGTTCGACGAGCGATTTTTGTGCCAGAAAACAGTGGACACTGTCATATTTCAATGACGATAATTGCGTAGTAGGTTTTTAATCATACCTTTGCAACGGCGTCTCGGTCCTGACCGCCTTCCTTTTAAGCCTACCCAGCTTCGATGCTCCTTGTTGACGAGTCACCGCGGGTTCGGCATGGCGTCCCGATGGCCTTCCCTATAAAACGCGAAACATATGCAATGGGTAAGGCGTAAAGAGGGAATCCTTCTTGGAAGTTGGGACTCCAGTTTTACTTACATGTGATACAGGGAGTAGGCCAGGATAATCACCTATGATGGCCAACAATGCACCATTGCAGCTTAACTGATAAAATGTCATGTCAACGAGCTCCACCAATATGTCCGGATCTTCTTTGAGTCCGGGGTCGAGGGCCCGGTCAGGGTCCTCAGGCTATGGAGACGGGCTGTGAACATCCCTCATAGCATTGCGCATTTCCTGCTATGAATTAACAAGATAAATGTTTGTGTTAGAGAGCGCGGGAAAGACTGGAATAAAAGATAGCAGCTCACCCAGCTTGGGGGTTGTACATGGAGAATCCATCCCTTGGGTTAATATGGATGAACTCCTCTTCTTCTCCTTTGAACAAATCGGACAATATTTTCGCCAGAGCGGCAGCGGAGTTTGGGCCTTTACGGTCGCAGCGGGTGGTGGCATCTTCTCCATTATAGTGCCACATGGGTTTCCCCCGATATTGAAGTGGCTGCACTCCCCGCATTATGCATATGGACAAAACCTCAATTATTGTCAGTCTTGATTTGGCCAGTGTCTTTATCCTGTCCATCAGGAAAAGGATCTCTCTATTATCTTCCTCCTGGGGGCTCCGGGGGCGCCAGCTGTGCCATTTCTTCAATGGGGCATTTGCAAACTCGGGAAGGCCCAACCGAATAGGGTCCGAAAGAGGGACGTCTTCCATATAAAACCACTCCGAAGGCCAGTCTTTGGATGTTTTCTTCGGAGTACCGGACAGGTATCCGGTCCCGGCGATGCGCCATATCGCGGCTCCGCCCACTTGATATATCGACCCCTCCTGAGTGCGGGGTACAAGGCAGAATAGCCTCTTCCATAGCTCGAAATGAGCTTCGTAGCCCAGAAATAGCTCGCAGAAGGCGACATAACCCGCGATATGAAGCATGGAGGCTGGAGTAAAGTTGTGCAGCTGGAGACCGTAGAACTCCAGGAGCCCGCAGAGGAATGGATGGATTGGAAATCCAAGTCCCCTTGGATGGGTTGCGAGTACTCTCCGCTTGCTCCCCGCCATTATAAGTGGCTAGTCCGGCTCGGACGGAGACCATGTAGGCAGGCGGGAGAAACCCCTTGGGCCTGCAACTCTACTAATCGGCTATGAGGAACGGGGCACTTCTCCCAATAGCCTGGCTTGGTGCTACAGGAGCGAGAGGAGGAGCCACGATGACCGGCCATGATGGGATGGATTTTTTCGGGCACGCTCTGATGGATACTCCCTGGGAGGAGATCGTGTGATTTGGATCTGAGGATCCTCAACTCTTTAAATAGACGATTTACTTGCATGGTCAGGGTGGCATATGAAAAAATGCCCCGACTTCTCGCATCCGCTCGACACGTGGAGATAGCCATTATTGAAGCACAGAAGCCGAGGAGTGCAACATTAATGGGAAGCCGGACACTTCTTGTTACAACAGGTACTCTAGAGAATTTGGAGAAGAACCCGCCTTGCAATGCCGTAGATAATCTATGCGCCGGACTCATCGTCATTGAATCCTGGTTTGGGGGCTACTGAGGCAGTCCGGGATTAAGGGGTCCTCGGGCAGCCGGACTATGTACTATGGCCGGACTGTTGGACTATGAAGATACAAGATTGAAGACTTCGTCCCGTGTTCGGATGGGACTCTCCTTTGCGTGGAAGGCAAGCTTGGCAATTCGGATATGTAGGTTTCCTTCTCTGTCACCGACTCTGTGTAACCCTAGCCCCCTCCGATGTCTATATAAACCAGAGGGTTTAGTCCATAGGACAACAAAAATCATAATCATATCATCAAGATCAATCAAGCAGGCAGTAGGGTATTACCTCCATTGAGAGGGCCTGAACCTGGGTAAACATCGTGTCCCCCGCCTCCTGTTACCATTAGCCTTAGATGCACAGTTCGGGACCCCCTACCCGAGATCCACCGGTTTTGACACCGACACACATATACGACCAAGAGAAGATGGAATCTATTGGCAAGTGCATCAACCATGACCTGACGTTGGGCTTGAGCACCAATGGGAAATAGTTGGCGAGTACCTTGTTGTCTCGTGCTCCGGAAGCTTGCATCGCGATGGTGTAAACGCTCAGGAACTCAGACGGACGGGTCTTGCTGTCGTACTTCTCCGGGACCTCCTGGAACTGTCATAGCTCGCGGGTGAACGTTGGACAAGTTATTGCATAGGGCAAGTCGCTAGTATCCCCCGGTGCAGGCCTGTACACAGCAGGCCCAGCACACCTGTCAGATTGGTGACGCGCCTCCTGTGCCCACTCGATAGTGGTCCGAGCGTCTTCCTTGAGCCGCTCCCGAAGAACTTGACGTTGGTCACAACGTGCTCACAGGTCAGACGATGCAGTGGGCACGTTATCACGAGCGTCAACCTGACGGTCCGGTCGTGGTGGAGGGGAGTGCACCATGGTTGCGGCGCCTCCAACCCTCCCACTGTCAGCGCACGCCGGCTCGTTGGTCCGACGCCGTGAGGGACTTGCTTCCCGGTGGCCATCCCTATTGGCGTGGCCAATAAGGCCTTCCACTCTTCTTGCTTATCCACAATAGGAGGAAAGTCGACGAGTAGCTGTGCTCGCGCCAATGCTTCTGCTCGTGTCGGTGGTAGTGATAGGCACGAGGAACGGGAGGAACTCAGACTTCTAACTATGTTAGAAGGAGTTCCATCACAATTCCGCGGCAGGACGCCTTTTTCGCCAGCATCATGGCTTGCATGTCGGCCCTGCGCGTCTTGAGAGTGACGCTGAGGGCTCTTGCCACGGCGACGCCCGGGGTCCTCAACATCACGGCGCTGTTCGTCACGCACGAGCTGAGAGGACCGTGGTGCGTGCGCTGGCGGGGGCGTCTTTCTGCCCCTGGAGGTCCCCACGCCACCCGTAGGTAGCGCAGCTCCGTTCTTGGGCGCAGTGGCATGCAGAACCATCGTCACCGTTGCGGACGCCGCCGCTCGCCTGGCTTCTTGTATCAGGGTGGCATGGAAGATATTGTTCTCCTCCACCACCGGTGCCTGCCACGTCGCCCGTCCGCGCTGGCACGGGCGTAGCTGCTCCAGATGAACCGACCGCTGCGATCGTCTTCTTCTTTGGAGCCATGGTGGCGAAGAAACTGATGCACTAACTACTAGACCAAATTCTCACAACTAACTCCCCCTACCTGGTGCTCCAAAGGTGTCGGGGAAATAAAAACCTATGGGATCAGGGGCGATTCCTTCTACGGTTGGCGGGGAGAGGAGATGCACGAAGAGCGGGTCTAGCAATCAGTACGAGGGAATTTTTACCCAGGTTCGGGCCACAAATATGCGTACTACCCTAGTCCTGCTTGTGTGTATATTAGTGCTCTTGTGTTCTTGAACTAGATGCGGCACATGCTCGGTCCAAAAAGTCTGGATCCTCTCTCAGTATGCCTCAGACCTCCTTTTATATGTCAAAGGGGATGCCACAGCGGCACATAGGAGGTGGAAGGCAAGCTATAGTGTATCAGCTTATCGCTCGGCACCGTAGGACAAACGCATTTAATTCGCTGCCTTCGTGCCCTCTTGCTTTATCAGGAACGACAACAGAAGCCGCCCCGTCCTTCACCGCCCCTCCTTGCTCTGACATGCGTCCAAGCTAACGAGGAATGTAGTGCGACGCTGGCTAGCTAGTTGTTGTGTTGGTGCGATGGTAGAGCCTCCACGAAGATCTGCATGCTGCCACGTAGGCGCCTGCTTAGTTAGCACGCTGGTCGTTGCACTGGAGTGGTGGTGAGGTGGCAAATCCTCGCCGGGCGCAGGCCTGGCCGCGGCCCAGCAATAATCCCCGGCAAGGCTTACCGGGGGCCTCGCAGTCGTCCCCGGCAAGGGTCTTGCCGGGGGTCTTCGTCTTCTGGTCCCACGTGGACCTGCATGCCATCGATCTTCATGAAGATCTGCATGCTACCACGCATGCGTTCCCAAATCTTGGCCTTGACGTTGTCGATGGTGTCAGAATTCTCAGCCTCAAGGGTGATGGCCTTGCTGGTGCTTCGTAGGTGGCCCCGGCAAGGAGCTTGCCGGGGCTACGCAAGCTGCCCCAGCAAGGATGTTGCCGGGGGAGGTCCAGCTTGTCTTCTGCTCCTTGTTCTTTGACTTGATTGCTGTCTTGGTAGTCTTGTGTTCTGTCCTCTACTGTCCTGCCGGGCCTGGCCACAAGCATGGCTACAACTGCCCATGCACAAGTAAGGGGTCAGAAGAGCCCATACTTTTGTACACCGACACGCCGATAAGTCGTCTGAGCACTCTTGAGCCCAAAAGGCATGGAAACATAGAAGAAAGCCCCAAAAGGTATGATGAAGGATGTCTTCTCTTGGTCTTTAATTGCCATCTTGATCTGATGATCACCAGAATAAGCGTCTAGGAAGCATAAACTCTCACAACCCGTCGTTGCATCAATGTTTTGGTCGATACGGGGTAGAGCAAACGAATCTGCTGGACAAGCCCTTTTAATATCCATGTAATCAACACACATACGCCATGTGCTGTTCTTTTTAAGTACTAGCATGGGGTTAGCCAACCATTTAGGGTGAAAAACTTCCACGATAAACCCAACTGCTAAGAGCCGGACTACCTCTTCTCCAATAGCCTTACGTCGCTCTTCATTGAAACGACGGAGAAACTGTTTACCGGCTTGAACTTGGGATCCATAGTAAGGGTGTGCTCAACAATTTCTCTCAGTACACCTGGCATGTCAGAAGGCTTCCATGCAAAGATGTCCCGATTCTCAAGGATGAACTCGATGAGCACGCTTTCCTATTTGGGATCCATATTAGCCCCTATGGTGAACTGCTAAGATGAGTCGCTATGGACAAAATCCACATGTTTAGTGTCATCAGCTGACTTAAACTTCAATAGAGGGTCCTCCCCAGTACTGGGCTTCTTCAGAGGGGTCATATCAGTCGGGTCAATGTTGTCCTTATAAAACATGAGCTCCTCAGTAGCACAAACGGATTCTGCATAAGCTGCATCTTCTACCTCACACTCCAAGGCGATTTTGCGATCACCATGAACTGTGATCGTCCCGTTCGGCCCTGGCATCTTAAGTTGTAGGTAAATATAACAAGGGCGAGCCATAAACCGAGCATAAGCCGGCCGACCAAACAGAGCATGATATGGACTCTTGATCTTAACCACCTCAAACCACAAAGACCCCGTCCTGTTATTACGATCATCACCAAGAGCTACTTCCAACGAATTCTTTCCCACTGGATAAGACGACTTACTAGTCAGCACACCATGGAAAGCTGAAGTGATGGCTTGAGGTGCTTGTCAGTCAGATTCATATGACGAAAGGTATCGTAATACAAGATGTTGATACTGCTGCCACCATCCATGAGCACTTTTGTAAATTTATAACCGCCAACTTGAGGGGCTACCACCAAGGCCAGATGACCCGGATTCTCGACTCGGGGCGGGTGATCCTATCGACTCCACGTGGTTGGATGTTGTAACCATCGTAGGTAATGTGGCACCACTGGCTCAACAGCATTGACAGCACGCTTATGAACCTTCTGATCTCATTTGCAAAGACTTGTAGTGAATACATGATATTGGCCACCATTGAGCTGCTTCAGATTACTCTGATAACCTGTCTGATTACCTTTCTGCTGGTTACCCTAACCAGATTGTTGGTTATAACCACCCGGGTTACCTTGACCTGGATAACCAGAACTTGAGCCACCGCCAAAGCCAAACCCCTGAGAGACGGATCCTGACCCGCCGGGCGGCCCGTTATTATTGCCATGATTCTGATTGAGGATGTAATTCCTAAACTCTCTCATAACCCAACGATCCTTCCAGGCATGAGTAGATGGCTTGTTGGGAAGACTATGCTTTGGGCATGGGTCATTAAGCGCCGCCTCACGATTAAAAGGCTTTGTGCCACCAGAGGGCGGCTTACCATTACCATTGCGACACTGGTTCTGACCTGCCATCGGGGTGTCTACGCTTACCACAATTACCCTGGTTGTTGTCATTATTCCCTGCAATATTCTGCTGCTGCCCCTTACCATTGCAACTCATCTTGCCCTTGTTGGATTTCTCATCATCAGAACTAGGGTCTTAAGTGTTATCAAAATCTGCATACTTAATGAGAGCCGCCATGAGCTCATCCATATCATTACAATACCGCTTAAGCCGCCCAAGCGTCTGCTTAAGGGGGGGGGGTAAAGTGGCAGTTCTTTTCCAAGACCAGAACCGCTTGACCCGCCGCAATGCTATCTGACGAGTGAATAATAGCCGAGACCCGTAGGACCCAATGGTGGGTGATACGTCTCCAACGTATCTATAATTTATGAAGCATTCATGCTATTTTATTATCTGTTTTGAATGTTTACGGGCTTTATTATACACTTTTATATTATTTTTGGGCCTAACCTATTAACTGGAGGCCCAACCCATATTGTTTTTTATTGCCTATTTCAATGTTTCGAAGAAAAGTAATATCAAACAGAGTCGAAACGGAATGAAACCTTTGGGAGCGTGATTCTTGGAACGAACATGATCCGGGAGACTTGGAGTACAAGCCAGGGAAGCTTCGAGGAGGCCAGGAGACAGGAGGGCGCGCCCACCCCCCTGGGCGCGCCCCCCTGTCTCGTGGGTCCCTTGAAGCTCCCCCGGCCAACTTCTTTCGCCTATATATTCCCATATACACTAAAAACATCGAAGACGAAGATAGATCGGGAGTTCCCCCGCCACAAGACTCTGTAGCCACCAAAAATATCTCGGGAGCCCATACCGACACCCTGCCGGAGGGGGGATCCCTCACCGGTGGCCACCTTCATCATCTCGGCACTCTCCATGACAAGGAGGGAGTAGTTCACCCTCGGGGCTGAGGGTATGTACAAGTAGCTATGTGTTTGATCTCTCTCTCTCTCTCAGGTTCTTTCTATGGCACGATCTTGATGTATTGCAAGCTTTGCTATTATACTTGGATCTTACGATATTTCTCCCCCTCTACGCTCTTGTGATGGATTGAGTTTTCCCTTTGAAGACATCTTATCGGATTGAGTCTTTAATGATTTGAGAACCATTGATGTATGTCTTGCCGTGCTTATCTGTGGTGACAATGGGATATCACGTGATCCACTTGATGTATGTTTTGGTGATCAACTTGCGGGTTCCGCCATGAACCTATGCATAGGGGTTGACACACGTTTTCGTCTTGACTCTTCGATAGAAACTTTGGGGCAATCTTTGAAGTACTTTCTGTTGGTTGGATAGATGAATCTGAGATTGTGTGATGCATATCGTATAATCATGCCAACGGATACTTGAGGTGACATTGGAGTATCTAGGTGACATTAGGGTTTTGGTTGATTTGTGTCTTAAGGTGTTATTCTAGCATGAACTCTATGATAGATTGAACGGAAAGAATAGCTTCATGTTATTTTACTACGGACTCTTGAATAGATAGAACAGAAAGGATAACTTTGAGGTGGTTTCGTACCCTACCGTAATCTCTTCGTTTGTTCTCTGCTATTAGTGGCTTTGGAGTGATTGTTTGTTGCATTTTGAGGGATTGTTATATGATCTATCTATGTTATTATTGTTGAGAGAACTTGCACTAGTGAAAGTATGAACCCTGTGCCTTGTTTCTTACAATTGCAATACCGTTTACGCTCACTTCTATCATTAGTTACCTTGCTGTTTTCATATTTTCAGATTACAAAAACCTATATCCACCATCCATATTGCACTTGTATCACCATCTCCTCGCCGAACTAGTGCACCTATACAATTTACCATTGTATTGGGTGTGTTGGGGACACAAGAGACTCTTTTTTATTTGGTTGCAGGGTTGTTTGAGAGAGACCATCTTCATCCTACGCCTCCCACAGATTGATAAACCTTAGGTCATCCACTTGAGGGAAATTTGCTACTGTCCTACAAACCTCTGCACTTTGAGGCCCAACAACGTCTACAAAAAGAAGGTTGTGTAGTAGACATCAAGCTCTTTTCTGGCGCCGTTGCCGGGGAGGCTAGGTAAGCGGTACTCACACCCCGTCAACTAAGCTCTTTTCTGGCGCCGTTGCTAGAAAGGCATTAAAGAAAAGCGCTTGTTGGGAGGCAACCCAATATTTACCCTTACTTTTTTTATGTGTTCACATGATTATGCTACTGTAGTAATCATGTTTTATAGCTTTTGTTTCAATAAAGTGCCAAGTAAGACCTTTAGGATAGCTTACGGTGATAGTTGTGTTGATCCAGCTGAGAATCAGAAACTTTTGCATCCAGTAAAGTAGTTTTATTAATTCACACAAACGTGCTTTTGATATGATTCGTTTTGCTCTGGATTGGTACACACATTTATCAGGACCTCCTAATTTGGTAGGATTGTTGGAGTTCCATAAGTATACGTTTCATACAGATTACTAGAGACTGTTCTGTTTTTGACAGATTCTGTTTTCTATGTGTTGTTTGCTTATTTTGATGAATCTATGAGTATTATCGGAGGGTATGAACCATAGATAAGTTGGACTACAGTAGATATTACACCAATATGAATTTAGAATGAGTTCATTACAGTACCAAAGTGGTGGTTTTATTTTCTTACACTAACGGAGCTTACGAGTTTTCTGTTGAGTTTTGTGTTGTGGAGTTTTCAAGTTTTGGGTAAAGATTCGATGGACTATGGAATAAGAAGTGGAAATAGCCTGAGCTTGGGGATTCCCAAGGCACCCCAAGGTAATATTCAAGGACAACCAAGAGCCTAAGCTTGGGGATGCCCCGGAAGGCATCCCCTCTTTCGTCTTCGTTCATCGGTAACGTTACCTGGAGCTATATTTTTATTCACCACATGATATGTGTTTTGCTTGGAGCATCATTTTCTTTTGTTATTATTTTATTTCTGTTATTTAGAATAATGTTTTGTATCTTTAGTTTCAATAAAAAAATTCAAGGATAGCCTTCACCATGCTTATTTTGCTAGTATACATGTTGCTGTTTGAAAACAGAAAGTTTACCACTGTTGCAAAAATTCCCTAGAAAAGTCAGAGAATGGTATAATGTTGAAACTTTTTTGCATATTGAGCTCTGATAAATTTACTACAGTGGGAATTTTCTCTCATAATTTTTGGAGCTAGGGAAGTATTGATACTCTTGCATTCTTTACAGACTGTACTGTTTTGGCAGATTGCTGTTATGTTTGCATTGCTTGCATATGTTTGCTTGTTTAATGGTTCTATTTGAGGATAGGAGTATTAAATATGCAGAGGCATTTAGTATTCAATGTTGAATAATAATTTTAGTGATTTGTTATAGTAGAAAATGATAAGGTTTTGCCTTGGTTTATACTATTCTATCTCACGAGTTCTTGTTGAGTTTGGTATGGATGAAGCTTTTGATAAAAAGAGAAACCATGATATGAGAGGAATTAAGGAGACACAAAAGTTCAAGATTGGGGATGCCCAAGTCACCCCAAGATAATATTTCAAGAAGTCTCAAGCATCTAAGCTTGGGGATGCCCCGGTAGGCATCCCACCTTTCTTCTTCAACAACTATCGGTTAGTATCGGTTGAGCCTAAGTTTTTGCTTCTTCACATGAGTTGTGCTATCCTTGCAATGTCATTTCCTTTTGTTTTTCTTGCTGTTTGAATAAAATACCAAGATCTGAAATTCTTTATTGAGAGAGAGTCTTCACATGGTTACATAATTATTTAGCTACTCATTGATCTTCACTTATATCTTTTTGGAGTAGTTTTTCATTTACTCGTGTGCTTCACTTATATCCTATGAGTAAATTGTTGAATGAGTTGAATGTCATAAATCTGAAATTTTATATGTTTCATTTGCTTACCCCGTTGGGAGTAATGACTTGACATCTAAGAAGTAAAGGTTGTAAATCTATTGAAGGTTAGCAAACATTGTATTGGTCATTTGAACAATTCATGAAAGAATATTGAAGGAAGAGAGATTTCACATATAAATATACTATCCTAGACATCTTTTATAATTGTGAGCACTCATTAAGTATGACATGCTAAAGAGTTGATGTTGGACAAGGAAGACAATGTAATGGGTTATGTTTTCTCACATCTCAGTTAAAGTATATTGTCATGGATAGTTCAAACATGTTGAGCTTGCCTTTCCCCCTCATGCTAGCCAAAATTCCTTGCACCAAGTAGAGATACTACTTGTGCTTCCAAATATCCTTAAACTCAGTTTTGCCACGAGAGTCCACCATACCTACCTATGGATTGAGTAAGATCCTTCAAGTAAGTTGTCATCAGTGCAAGCAATAAAAATTGCTCTCTAAATATGTATGATCTATTAGTGTGAAGAAAATAAGCTTTATACGATCTTGTTATGGAAGCAATAAAAGCGACAGACTGCATAATAAAGGTCCATATACAAGTGGCAATATAAAGTGACGTTCTTTTGCATTAAGATTTTGTGCATCCAACCACAAAAGCGCATGACAACCTCTGCTTCCTATGCGAAGGGCCTATCTTTTACTTTATGTCTTTTACTTTATGCAAGAGTCAAGGTGATCTTCACCTTTCGCTTTTTCATTTTATCCTTTGGCAAGCACCTCGTGTTGGAAAGATCTTGATATATATATCCAACTGGATGTAAGTTAGCATGAACTATTATTGTTGACATCACCCAAAGGTGAATACGTCGGGAGGCAACACTATAAGCCCCTATCTTTCTCAGTGTCCGATTAAAACTCCATAACCATAAGTATTGTGTGAGTGTTAGCAATTGTAGAAGACTATATGATAGTTGAGTATGTGGAGTTTGCTAAATCAAGCTCTGACATAGACCCTTCCTAAAAATAAGATGAATTGCAATTGTTTGATGACTGAGAATGAAGTTTGCTAGTTTTTAAGAAAGTTTATGGTCTATGCTTTAACATGTGAATTGCTTGTTACTTGTTCGTGAGAAGTTTTATGAGATGAACTATTGTTATGACATATAATGATGATAGAAAAGGTGATTGAAATTATCATTGATCAAACTTGTGCACCTGCTAGCATTCGCACTTCATAAATTCTTTCTTTTATCATTTACCTACTCGAGGACGAGTAGGAATTAAGCTTGGGGATGCTGATACGTCTCCAACGTATCTATAATTTATGAAGCATTCATGCTATTTTATTATCTGTTTTGAATGTTTACGGGCTTTATTATACACTTTTATATTATTTTTGGGACTAACCTATTAACCGGAGGCCCAGCCCATATTGTTGTTTTATTGCCTATTTCAGTGTTTCGAAGAAAAGGAATATCAAACGGAGTCCAAACGAAATGAAACTTCGGGAGTGTGATTTTTTGGAACGAACATGATCCGGGAGACTTGGAGTACAAGCTAGGGAAGCTTCGAGGAGGCCAGGAGATAGGAGGGCGCGCCCCCTGTCTTGTGGGCCCCTCGAAGCTCCCCCGACCGACTTCTTTCACCTATATATTCCCATATACCCTAAAAACATCGAAGACGAAGATAGATCGCGAGTTCTGCCGCCGCAAGCCTCTGTAGCCACCAAAAACCTCTCGGGAGCCCATTCCGGCACCCTGCCGGAGGGGGGATCCCTCACCGGTGGCCATCTTCATCATCCCGACGCTCTCCATGACAAGGAGGGAGTAGTTCACCCTCGGGGCTGAGGGTATGTACCAGTAGCTATGTGTTTGATCTCTCTCTCTCTCTCTCTCGTGTTCTCTCTATGGCACGATCTTGATGTATCGCGAGCTTTGCTATTATAGTTGGATCTTATGATGCTTCTCCCCCTCTACTCTCTTGTGATGGATTGAGTTTTCTTTTTGAACTCTCTTATCGGATTGAGTCTTTAATGATTTGAGAACACTTGATGTATGTATTGCCGTGCTTATCTGTGGTGACAATGGGATATCATGTGATCCACTTGATGTATGTTTTGGTGATCAACTTGCGGGTTCCGCCCATGAACCTATGCATAGGGGTTGGCACACGTTTTCGTCTTGACTCTCCCGTAGAAATTTTGGGGCACTCTTTGAAGTACTTTGTGTTGGTTGGATAGATGAATCTGAGATTGTGTGATGCATATCGTATAATCATGCCCACGGATACTTGAGGTGACATTGGAGTATCTAGGTGACATTATGGTTTTGGTTGATTTGTGTCTTAAGGTGTTATTGTAGTATGAAATCTATGATAGATTGAAGGGAAAGAATAGCTGCATGCTATTTTACTACTAACTTTTGAAAAGATAGAACAGAAAGGATAACTTTGAGGTGGTTTTGTACCCTACCATAATCTCTTCGTTTGTTCTCCGCTATTAGTGGCTTTGGAGTGACTCTTTGTTGCATGTTGAGCGATTTTTATATGATCTATCCATGTTATTATTGTTGAGAGAATTTGCACTAGTGAAAGTATGAACTCTATGCCTTGTTTCTTACCATTGCAATATTGTTTACGCTCACTTTTATCCTTAGTTACCTTGCTGTTTTTATACTTTCAGATTACAAAAACCTATATCCACCATCCATATTGCACTTGTATCACCATCTCTTCGCCGAACTAGTGCACCTATACAATTTACCATTGTATTGGGTGTGTTGGGGACACAAGAGACTCTTTGTTATTTGGTTGCAGGGTTGTTTGAGAGAGACCATCTTCATCCTATGCATCCCACGGATTGATAAACCTTAGGTCATCCAATTGAGGGAAATTTGCTACTGTCCTACAAACGTCTGCACTTGGAGGCCCAACAACGTCTACAAGAAGAAGGTTGTGTAGTAGACATCAGTGGGCCGACTCATCCTCACGCTGCATGCTGTTATCCAGATCGATAATCATCAGTGGCTGCTTGCATGTCCTTGAAAGTTTTTAATGTAACGCGCCTTCAATTCTGTACATATATTGATGGAATTAGCAGGCAAGGTTTTAACCATGTACGAGCTGGTCCATCCAACATTATAGTAAAATACTTAGCACAGACAACATCATTAACGTCCAACATCTCCATGGCCAATTCATAACTCTCAATCCAGCCTTTAGGAGGGAGATCAGGTGTGTAATTAGGAACCTTATGAGGGCCCTCGAAATCTTTGGGCAGACGCTCATTACACAAAGCCGGTACTAAACACGGCACTCCAACTGTCCTGGAAATCGTCCCAGCCCCTACTGAGGCTGAAGGGGTCATCGGAGGCTGCTGATAAGCCACCTATTGAGCCGCCGCTTCTGCCTCACCACGAGCTTGAGCTTGATCCACAATCGCTTGAGCATTGATCAGTAGATTATCATCGCGAGACAGGTTATCATCACGGGGCGGGTTACGACACCGTTTACTACTGGAAACCGCCTGCGACACAATACACCGGCTGTAACTTCGAATTGGGCGCGGGGTGGAGTGAACATGATCACGACTGTATGAGTAAGCCGCCTGCTGTGCACCAACCGTTTGAAGCAGTTCCACATCGTTCTAGGTCTCCAGCGCAACCGGTTGTTGGGGAATATAGGATGCAATTTCAAAAAAAATTCCTACAATCACGCAAGATCTATCTAGGAGATGCATAGCAACGAGAGGGGGAGAGTGTGTCCACATACCCTCGTAGACCGAAAGCAGAAGCGTTAGGTTGACGCGGTTGATGTAGTCGAACGTCTTCATGATCCAACCGATCTAGTACCAAATGTACGACACCTCTGAGTTCAACACACGTTCAGCTCGATGACGTCCCTCGAACTCTTGATCCAGCAGAGGGTCGAGGGAGAGTTTCGTTAGCACGACGGCATGATGACAGTGTTGGTGATGTGATCCGCGCAGGGCTTCGCCTAAGCACTATGATGATACTATCGGAGGAGTAAACGGTGGAGGGGGGCACCGCACACGGCTAAGACAATGTCGTGCCTTTGGGGTGCCCCCTTGCCCCCGTATACTACTAGGACTCCACTCCTAGTAGGATTCACCCCCCCCCCACACACACACACACTTTTTCCATTTTTCCGGAGTAGCAAAGGGGGAAATGAGAGGCAGTAGGAGAAGGAAGGGGGACCGCTGTCGTGATTCTAAGACTGACAGTAGAAAGGGGAGTATGTATGGAGAGGCAAGATCTCAGCTATGGCGAAGGTGTACACACGGGTTTTATGAGTTCAGACCCTTCTCGGAGGAAGTAACAGCCCTACGTCTCGGTGGTCGAGTTGATTATATGTGCGATGTTACAGGGGGTGCGAACCCTTGTGCCAGAGGAGGAGGGTGGATTATATAGAGTTCGCCAGGACCTCTCCCGCCCTCTATTACAAGGGAGTTAATGTACATCAAGTGGTGGTGTTACTGGTAACGCCAGCCTTAAGTGTTGTTAATGACCTTAAAGACTACGGAGTGAATGCGTGTCTGTTGCATGCTGAGTGACTCCTGGTCTTCGGGAGGTCGAGTGATTCTCTTGTTGGTCGAGTGATAGTAGGTAGGGAGACTCCCGAGTGACATGATGTCGAGTGGATTGCACTCGACATCTTCGATCGGGGGCCTCATGGTGTCTCTTGACCTTCTTGCCTTCTTGGGTAGTGACCTTGGGTAGGACGTATAGGTCAGGCCTATGACCCTACCCCAGGTCTGTATCCTCATTAGTAGCCCACGAATGGATTAAGGTTCGAGTGGAAGTTAGGTTGGAGTTGAACTTGTTCTGACTCTTGTGCCTTCGCGAGCGTTTTCTGCAAGATGGAAAACTCGCATTGGTACTTCAGCGTCGACTCAGTCGCCTTGATCCATTCAGAGAGTCGTTGACTGAATTTGTGATGTCATTTGTCGAGTGTTGTATTGGAATGCAGGATCTTGGGCGTGATTGATTGCTGCATATCCCGGATTTCACGGGATACGAAATTTTGGGGAAGCGCGCGAGACGGGGAGTGCCGAAGCGGGTGGAGCGGATAAACAGTGATGCCTCGATTTCTGTGCCGCCTTTTTCGCCATGTATGCTGCAAGCGACTGTTGCGGGATTTGACAGGATTGCCTGGTCCCACGCGTCAGCCACTCGGAAGCGGCCCTTTATAAGGTGACGGTACCGAGGCGTCTGCACTGTGCACACCTTTTCCTCCTTCTTCTTCCGCCGCTTCTTCGATGCGCCCAACTCTTCCGTTCCGACGTTGCCGCTCCGCCGCCATGGTGAAGGACAAGACGGCGGCGCTAGAACGTGCAAAGAAGACGAAGGGGGCGGCAAAGGGCCAAAACCAGCAACGCGGGTCGTCATCGCGCGCGGGGCTGCCGCCCGGCTGGATCCAGGGCGATTGGATCCGGTCTTTGATTCGGCAGGAGGATCTGGACGAGCTGGCGGAGTCTGGGCTGATCGCCAAGGGAGCGGCAAGGTTGCCGGAGGGGGAGATGAATCCTCAGCCTCGACCGGGTGAGTGCGTTCAGCTTGCCACTCACGTTGACCGCGGTTTTTCACTTCCCTCGCATCCTTTCTTCCGGGGGTTCCTGAACTTTTTCGGCGCACAACTCCACCATTTTCCCCTAACACCATCACGTATTTGGCCGCCTTTGTGTCGATGTGTGAAAAATTCTTGGGATGTCGACCGCACTGGGGCCTTTTCAAACACATCTTCACCATCTGATCCCAGTCGGTCAAAAAGACGAAGTCGAGTGACTCAAAGACCAATGTCATCCAGATGTGTGGGAGTTAGGGTATCTAGAAAAGGCATAGGGGCTCTTTTCCCGCTATGACACTCCATGAATCAGTTAGAGGATGGCAGTCGACCTGGTTCTACTGTCAGGACCAGGCAGCTCGAGGTCAGTCGACAAGCCTCCCTCACTTCACATTCGACCGCGTCCAAACTCCTTCTCCACTCAAAGTGACCGCGGCTTAGAACATGGAGACGAAGATGCTGGTAGAGAAGGTGGTTCAGCTTATCAATGAAGGTGTTACCAGCCTGGACCTGCTGGAAGTGTTCCTCAGTCGACGCATCCAGCCTCTCCGGGCCCGTGATCATCCTATGTGGCTGTACTCTGGACCTGAAGACACCGCTCGGGTCCATCCAGAGGAAATGTCATCCGAGACTGTGGCCATGTGGTTGAGGAGTATCACAGGCAATAAGGACAATCCCAGGGGATCCAGGCGAGTTATCCCTTTCAGAGACAACAATCCACCCGACAAGGTATGCCTTTTTGTTCTGACTGCTTGACGCATAAGTTCCGATTGCATTCGATGTCGACTGATTTTTGCTTGACTTTTCATCTTGTAGGTCTTCACTAAGATGTACTCAATGCCCAACAATGAACAAGCCCTGGATCTGGGCTAGGAAGAGGAGGCCAGTGCAGACGAGAGCGACGAATGGGAGTCTTCGGGCGGAGAGGAGGAGGAGGAGAGCGAGGAGTTGGACGACGAGGAAGAGGTCGACTTGCCGCCGCGTTCCGAGCGCCGATCCAAGCAGCAACACGACCCGGCGGGCGGGCGCGGGAAGAGCGTGGCTCCGAGTACTCACGCTCAGAAGCGCACTCGGACGTCGACTCCGGAACCGACAGAGAAGACCGCCAAGCAGCTCAAAGTTTCCCCTCCCAAGACTCGGAAGACTTTGTTGCGGATCAAGATGGATGTCCCAGTGGCTTCGGGGTGAGTAACACACTTGTGCTTATACATATCGACTGACATTTCTGTCCTGACCGATCAGGTTGCGTATCTTTCCAGACCCACCTCTGATACTACCGACATGGATGTCGATGAGGCACCAGGAGACGAGGAGGCCACCTCCCGAGCTGGTAAGTTGGTTCAACCAAATTCCATTTAGTCGAGTGGGCGGTCAATCGGCTGAAAATTTGATACTTCTCTCTTTCT
Source organism: Triticum dicoccoides (assembly GCF_002162155.2). NCBI lineage: Eukaryota > Viridiplantae > Streptophyta > Magnoliopsida > Poales > Poaceae > Triticum > Triticum dicoccoides. The sequence continues at coordinate 331,028,843 of NC_041385.1, read as the reverse complement.
GTAGCTCCGCAAGATATCGTTGTGCTGCCTGATGACGAAGAAGAAGAAGTGCCTCTATGGGAGAGGAGGAAGAAGAGTGGAGGCTCAAGCAGGAGGAGGCTTGAAATCCAAGTCCCTCAATCGACATCGGCGCTTGAGGCAGGGGTCGAACGTTCCAAAGGGCCGGTTCGGACAAACGTCACATTCACCAACCCGCTGACGACTGATCGTCCGTCGGGGTTGACTGCATAGACACCTGCTGCACCGGTGCAACTCCACTCGTCCGACCCGGTAACTGCTTCGACCACCCTGGAGCCATCACTCTTTGCTACGTATCAAACTCCAGACGACTCACCGGGCGCTGCTAGGGGAGCTCTTCGTCAGGTGAACCTTGTCATGGAGCAGGTGAAAGTGATGCATGAGGCTAGCCAGGTAGCTTACAACGCCAGCACTGCCCTTTAGACCAATGTTCAGGTCAGCAAAATTCCGACTAAAATATTGAGTGTTGCTTTATATCTGATCACCCACTGGGTGTTCCTTCGTTTAGAATTTAGGAAACCTTCAACTCCGCTCACCTCGAGCTGAGTCTCAGTAAACTGTTTGAATCAGTGGGGGCACGCCGAGTGCACCCACTAGGTGTAGTCCCTGAGACCACGGTCGACTGCTGGCAGTCGACTGAGGTCTAATGATGTATCTCTTTTTTTCATTTTTTGAACTCATGCTGGGCAGGCTTTGCTGAGTATTGATCTGATTCAGTGGGGGCACACTAAGTGCACCCACTGGGTGTAGTCCCCGAGATTACTGTTGAATATTTGAGTCGGCATTAGTCTTAGAGTAAAAGAAATTCCGTCACTGTCTCTTGTTTCTGTCGACTGACATGTCTCTCTTGCTGGCTGAAGAGGTCTTATGATCTTGGAGCTCGGCTCACCGAATTAAAGAAGAAGCATATCAACGTTGAACTTGACCTTGAACTCGCGAAGAAGAATCTCAAGACTGCCCAAGAAGAAACGGCCATCATGGGAGGTAATCATTCGGCTGTTTTGTCTGCTTTGTAGCTCGCACTTTGCACTGGTTTTTCTTTCAGTCTCTTTGAACCGAGTGATTTCACACAAGCAGATGTGCGTAGTGAAAATCGCCAACTTCAGTCTCGTCTGAAGAGTGTTGTTTCTTTAGAGAGGATGAAGGAGGCTTTGGAGAAGAAGGACCTTGACCTTGCCACTGCTCAGAAAGAAGCACGTGAGAAGATGAAGCTTGCAGACCAGAAGCTGGCTTTAGTCGGCAAATTGGAGGAGGAGAACACGAAGTTGAAGGCCACCATCTCGGAAGCTAATCAGGAAGTCGAGCAGCTTAGGAAGGACAAGGAGAACCTAACCACAGAAGTCGGTGGCCTCAGAGCCAAGACAGACAAGCCGGAGTCTTATCTGGAACAACTTGCTGCGAAACTTGCTCTGAAGCTTGAAGGTATGATCATTCGACTAGTCAATTTTTCGCCGACTAAACTTTGTTGTCATGCTGTCGACTCATCGTTTTTCGTGATGGGACAGAACTGTGTCAGGACTTTGAAGCTGAAACTGGGCGGGTCGAGACGGGTCTCGACCCCATCAATTGTCCTGTGAAAGATGACGTTGCAATGAATCTGCTGCGATTGGAGTCGCGCTTGGATGGTGCAGTTGCTTATCTGTCTTGACTGAAGGCGGCGATGACCCAAGTGGACGCTGAACTTTGGCCTCAGGCGGAGCTCTCTCAATACCTCGAGTCACTGATGACTCTACTTAATCAGATTCCAGGCCGAGTGCAAGAGTGGAAGAAATCTTCTGCTCGTTGTGGTGCCGATGTCGCCTTATCGTTGGTCCGAGTGCACTGCAAGGAGGCTAAGGAAGACAAGCTGGCTGCTCTCAAGGTAGCGAATACTAAGAAGCACTCCTTCCAGACCTTCATGGACACCTTCCTCGAGGCAGCCACTCGCATCGCCGACAGCATCGACCTCGACAGCTTCTGCGATCCGGCCAGTCCTTCTCCCGCCGAGTGATTGAAAAAACATTATGCTTCACCTTTATTTTCCTCAGAATGCCGAGTGATTTTGTAACCATTAAAACTCCTTCGGGCTTGATGCCCAAGCACTTTATTCTGTGGTTAGGAATCTTTGGATTTATCTTTGAATATATTGCGTTTGTCTTTGAGGGAAATTCATTTTTCTCTCGGATTGGTGTCGGTTTGCTTGATCCAGCTTCTGAAGAAGAATCAGCAGTCGACCGATTGGATGATCCTTGAGCAGCATTGATTAGCTCATCAGCAAGGCACTCAACAATGGTCTTGGCGTTCCTGTCAACCGTTGGAGGGGCCTTTGACAGTGCGCACAATCTCGTCCGTCTTCTT
>NC_041385.1:331025495-331026199 GCF_002162155.2 Triticum dicoccoides | reverse complement strand
GCAGCTAAGCCCCCGAGTGGGAGGATCGTTGACCACTCGGTAGGATTTTTAAACTTAGGCGAGTACTGGACTGCAGCTAAGCCCCCGAGTGGGAGGATTGCTCACCACTCGGTAAGATTTTTAAACTTAGGCGAGTACTGGACTGCAGGTAAGCCCCCGAGTGGATGGATTGCTCACCACTCGGCAGGATTTTTATTACTTAGGCGAAACGGATCGCAGCTAAGCCCCCGAGTGAGAGAATTGCTCACCACTCGGTAGGATTTTTCAAACTTAGGCGAGTACTAGACTGCAGCTAAGCTCTCGAGCCGGAAGATTCCTCTTTCAATCTCATCCTTCTTCTTGATGGTGCAACCCCCCGGGGGGTGGGTCATGGCTGACCCGTACCGTTTGATGGGACTTTTTAAACTTAGGCGAGTACTGGACTGTAGCTAAGACCCTGAGTGAGAGGCATACTCACCACTCGGCAGGATTTTGTATTACTAAGGCGAGTACTGGACCGCAGCTAAGCCTCCAAGTTAGAGGCAGACTCACCACTCGGCGGGATTTTTATATTACTTAGGCGAGTTCTGGACTGCAGCTAAGCCCCCGAGTGAGAGGCAGACTCACCAGTCAGCAGGATTTTTATATTACTTAGGCGAGTACTGGACTGCATCTAAGCCCCCGAGTGAGAGGCAGACTCACCACTCGGCATGATTTTTATTACT